>NC_083414.1:88435047-88542581 GCF_020745735.1 Hemiscyllium ocellatum | reverse complement strand
GCGAGAGAGGGGTGGGAAGCGGAGGGCGAGAGGGGAGGAGAGGTGAGGGCGGGGAGGGGAGGGCGCGAGAGGGGAGGTGAGTGTTGTGCCAGGCGGGCGAGAGAGGGGAGGGGAGTTCGCGAGAGGGGAGGGGAGGGCGAGAGAGTGGAGGGGAGGGGAGTGCGAGAGGAGAGGAGGGGAGCGCCAGAGATGGGAAGTGAGGGATGGCGAGAGGAGGGGAAGGGAAGGGGAGAGTGTGGTGGGGAGGGCAGGGCAGGACCTTGGTGGACAAATCTCTGGATGTCTGAATATGTTAGCACAAGCAGACAGGGTGGGGAAGACACCTGAACTGAGAGCAGGAGGGGGGACCCATATCCTGGTGGGTAGAGTTGCTGAAGCTGCTCGAGAGGATTTAAACTCATCTGGCAGGTGTGTGGGACCCCAAACAGTCGTAAGGCCAGAAAGAAATTTGAGGTTGGTACCGATGTTCAAGAGAGCAATATAAATAGACAAGGCAGGCAAGAATATAGCAGACAATGAGGGAAAATTGATGAATTGAACTGCATTTATTTCAATGCAAAGGGCCGGACAGATAAGGCAGACGAACCCAGAGCATGGATGGGAACATGGGACTGGGATGTTGTAGATATTACAGAAACACAGCTAAGGGAGCGACAGGACCAGCAGCTCAATGTTCCAGGGGACAGATGCTGCAGGAAGGATAGAACAGGAGGCAAAACAGGGGGAGGGCTGGTGGTTTTGATTGGGGGGAAAATCCCAGCAGTACCTAGAGGGAGTATTCATGCAGGATCGCCCAGTTAAGTGATATTGGTGGAACTGAGAAATAGAAATTGGTCATCAGTTTGCTACGGTCGTACTACAGTGATAGGCAATGGGAGATGGAGGAGCAAATATGTCAGGAGATCTCAGATATTAGAATAATAGGGTTGTAACGGTAGGGGATCTTAACCTTTCCAAACCTGGACTGGGATTGCTACTGCATTAAGCATTTGGATGGAAGGAATTTGTTCAGTATGTTCCAGAACTCCCAGTCATTATGTAAATGGCCCAACTGGAGAATGGGGCTAAACCTGACCTCCCCTTGGGAAACAAGGTCGGGAACGGGACTGAGGTGTTAGTGGGGGAGCACTTTGGAAAGTCACCACAATTGTATTAGTTGAAAATAGCGATGGAAAAGGACAGGCCTGGTCCACAAGCTCAAGTTATACAATGGAGCAAGATAGGATTAGACAGGAATATTTAAAGTAGATCTGGGGAGGCTATTTGCAGGTAAAGGGAAGTCTGGCAAGTAGGAATATCTTACAATCGAGATAAAAGGAGTGTTCAGCGCCAGCATGTTCCTGTTAGTGTGCAGCTCAATGCTGACAGAATTAGGAAACACTGGCTGAGTTTCGAGGCTCTGATCAAGAAAAAAGAGGGCACATGTCAGATATAACTGGCTGACTCAAGGGAATCCCCTCAGGAGCATCGGGGATGTAGAAATACACTTAGGATGGAAATCAGGAATGCAAAAAGGCGACATGAGAAAACTTTTTCTGCCAAAGTTAAGGAGAATTGAAAGAGATTCTACAAGTGTATTAAGAGCAAAAAAAGAGCAAGGGACAAAACCAGTATCCTTAATGATTAATGAAGCCAACGATGTGTGAAATTATAAGATTCTAAACAAATATTTCACTTTGGAACTTACTTTGGATAAAGACTGGGGAGCTCATGGAACTAAACAGTGTTTGGCCCGATTACTATTGGAACACTGTGTGCAATTCTGGTCTCAATGCCACAGGAAGGATGTTATGGAACATGAAAGGGTTCAGAAGAAATGAACAAGGATGTTGCCAGGGTTGGAGGGTTTGCGCTACAGGGAAATGCTGAATAAGCTGGGGCTGAATTCACTTGAAGATGGGAATCTGAGAAGTTAACTGATAAAGGTGTTTAAAATCATGATGATCATTGATAGGGTCAATATCAAGATCTTTTCCCCAGGCTGAGGGTTTCCCAACCGACAGGACATAGCTTTAAAATGCGAGAGGAACTTTTTAAAGGGACCTAAAGGACAACTGGTTCCTGCAGAGTGTATGGATTAAGCTGTCAGAGGAAATAGTGAAGGCTGATAGAAATACATTTAAAAGGCATGTGGATGGGTGTATGAACAGGAAGGGTTTAGAGGGATATTGGCAAAGTTCTGGCAAATATGACTAGATACGTCATGCAGGAGTTGGTCCGAAGGATCTGTTTCTGTGCTGTACATCTCTATGACTCAATGTCTTGAAATGAGTCCACATTATAGAAAAGGAGGTGCTGGAGGGTTTAAAACACAAAGGTAGATAAATCCCAAGGACCTGATCAAATGTAGCTCAGGACATTGTGGGAAGCTGGTGAAGACATTGTAGGGCCCCTAGCAGAGATATTTGTACCATGTGTGATAGGCAGGTAGACTGGAAGGTGGCATTGTGGACAGTGAAGAAGGTTTTCTGAGATTACAAAGGGATCCTGATGAAATGCGTGAATGGCTGAAAAACTGTAGATGGAGTTCAATCTGAATAAATGTGAGGGAATGCATTTGGTACAGCAAACACGGGCAGGGCTTATACAATTAATGGTAGGACCTTCGGTAGTGTGTTGTAGAACAGAGGGACCTCAGGGTTCAGGTACATAATTCTTTGAAGTTTGCAACATGGAGAGACAGGATGGTTAACAAAAAACTTGCTTGTCACACTTGCTTTCATTGCTCAATCCTTTGGTCCTCTTCTGGAATACTGTGTCCAGTTCGGGTCGCCCAGTTATAGGAAGGATACTATTAAGCTGGAGAGGGTTCGGATGAGATTTACTGGGATGTGGCTGGTTATGGAAGGTTACAGTTATAAAGAAAGGCTGGATAGGTTGGTATTTTTTCATTGAAACCTGAATGTTGACAGATGACCTCACAGAAATTTATAAAATAATGAGGGGGATAGATAGAATTAATGGGAGTTGTCTTTTCCCATGGTCAGGGGAGTTTCAAGACAAGGCACTACATTCTTAAGTTTAGAGGAGAGACATTTAAAAAAAAAGTACATGGAGGTACATTGTCACACAGAGGGTGGGATGCGTATGGAATGAACTTCCCAAGGAAGGGATGAATGTGGGGACAATTACAATGTTTAAAGATATTTGGATGAGTACAGGAATAGGAAAGGTTTGAAGGGATATGAACCAGGAACAGGCAGGTGGGATGAGATCAGTTTTAGAGTATTGTTAGCATTAACCAAACAGTGCGGTCTGACTCTCTGTCTATGATTATAGTATTGTGTCATTAATTAAGAAAGGCTGCAAGAGGAAGCCAGGGAACTACAGACTGATGAGCCAGACATCAGGGTGGGTCAGTTGTTGGAGGTCATTTTGCGAGGTAGGACTTACATGCATTTGGAAATACAAGGACTGATTACGGCAGCCAGCGTGGCTTTGTGCTTGGGATAACATGTCTCACAAACTTGACTGGAGTTTATTCAAGATGTGAATAAGAAGATAGATGAAGGCAGGGCAACAGACATTGTTTCTGGCTTCAGCAAACCATTGGTCAGGGTGTAGCATGATACATTGGTTCGTAAGGGTAGATCACAAGGGATCAGGGAGAGCTAGCCAGCAATGGGATGACAGTGGGAGACAGAGGGTGGTGGGAGAGGGTTGTTGTTCAGACTGGAGGCCTCTGACCAGCAGTGTGCTGTGAGGATTGGTGCTGGGACCACTGTTGTTCATCATTTACATAAACCTTTTGAGTTAAAATAAAAGAGTCCCTGTTATAATGTTTGTGGATACAAAGATAAGTAGACGAGTGGGCAGGGAATATAGTTCTTGAAGGGGACGGTAATCAACTGGGCCAGAGGGTTAAGGAATGAAAGATGGAGTTTAATTCAGGTGTTGAATTTAGTTCAGTCAAACCAAGAGGACTAATGCAGTTAATGGTAGGGACTTGGGCAGTGTTATCGAACAGAGAGAGACCAAGGGGTGAAATTACATTGTTCCTTGGAAGTGGCATCACAGGTGGACAGGGTGGGAAAAGCAGCATTTGGCACACTTGTCTTCATTGGTCAGAGCATTGAACACGAGTTGGATATATTGGTAACATTGTCGTCATTATTTATCCTGAGCAGTGGCGGCCACGGGGTGACCTTATAAAACAATGTTTATGAAACAATGTAGGGCCGAAGTAAGGTGAATAGCCAAGGGTAGGTGAGTCCAAAGCTCGAGGCATAAACGTGAGGTGAGAGAGCAAGGATTTAAAGAGGGAGCTGAGGGGCAACATTTTCCATGAAGGATAGTGCATAGACGGAATGGATTTCCAGAGGAAATGGTAGAAACAAATACAATTACAACATGGAAAAAGGCACTTGGGCAGGTACATGGAGAGGGGAAGGTTTGAAGGGATTTGGAGAGAAAGTGAGGTCTGCAGATGCTGGAGATCAGAGCTGAAAATGTGTTGCTGGAAAAGCGCAGCAGGTCAGGCAGCATCCAAGGAAGAGGAAATTCGACGTTTTGAGCATAAGCCCTTCATTCCTGATGAAGGACTTATGCCCGAAACGTTGAATTTCCTGTTCCTTGGATGCTGCCTGACTTGAAGGGATTTGAGTCAAACACAGGCAAACGCGACTCATTCCATTTCGGAAACCTCGGCCGAAAGGTCATGCTGCACAGAAACAGACCCTATGTTTCTAGTTATTGGAGGAGGAGACTACCGAGACAAGGCATGTTGTAGAGACTGAAGCAAGTTACAGCGATATGGATGGTCATCTGGACTGGAGGTTTCAAATATGTGAAGTAATTGGTGAGAGGGAAGGAGATGACAGAGATAGGAACTGTTATTGGTGTTAGAATGATTGAAGACACTGGTCCACAAGACAAGCCATCGATACAGTGTTGGAGAGGGAATAGGGAACAGAAAGACCCAGGAAGCATTATCACCCTCTCGTGGGAGGCCTGCTTTCCCCTCTGTTGTCCTGATGTTCACCAAGACAGCACAGGCCTGGATTGAAAAACTGGGTACTCCCGATGCTGTCCCAGTACAACAAAACTTAAAGTAAAGGTGGTACCTGAGCCTGGGGTGTGTCAGTACTGTGCTCCTTTCCAGCATTATATCTATCTCATGTCCTGTTAGCTGATGTTTGGAGCCCTCTCATTGCTCTCTGCTCTGTGCGCTGAGTGATCTTATCTGGCGGCAGAATTTATTCAAGGCTCCCGACCTCTCTGACCTTTGTCTCTCTGGCTGACCAATCATCTTCCCGACCAGCAGTTGTCAAGTCTATTGAGTCAGGAACTCCCTGGGTACCTGTAGAAGACACAGAAATAGGCAGAATGGGAAATTAGACTGATGCTGTGAGGGTTACACATGTAGAATGGCACTGAGCCCCACATAGATCTGGAAAAACCCTGTCTCCAATCCTGGCCTGTGCTGCCTCATCTCTCTAGAGTGGAGAATTCTGTTGGCTCAGGATTTGGAGGAGCTACAAGAGTGAGAGATGGTGACAGGGGCAGCAATTAGAACCACACAATGAGGGATACCACATAGAGTCATAGAGATGTACAGCATGGAAACTGACCCTTCGGTCCAACCTGTCCATACCGACCAGATATTCCTACTCAATCTAGGCCCACCTGCCAGCACCCGCCCCATATCCCTCCAATACCTTCCTATTCATATATCCATCCAAATGCCTCTTAAATGTTGCAATTGTACCAGCCTCCACCACATCATCTGGCAGCTTATTCCATATACATACCACTCTCTGTATGAAAATGTTGCCCCTTGGGTCTCTTTTATACCTTTCCCCTCTCACCCTAAACCTATGCCCTCTAGTTCTAGACTCCCCAACGCCAGGTAAAAGACTTTGCCTATTTATCCTATCCATGCCCATGGAGCGACACTGAATGATATCACCAGAGTACAGGATCAAACACTTGTGCTGGGATGCCCAACCTGTGAGAAGGCGAAGTGATGGCCTAGTGGCATTATTGTGAAACAATTTATCCAGAAACTCAGCAAATGTTCTCTGCACACAGGTTCAAATCCCACCATTGTAAATGATTGAATGTGAATTAAATGTTTCATGTCTTTAGAGAAGTAATCTAAGATGGGACTGGGGTATCACAGGTATTACAGAACAACAGCTGAGGGAGGGACAGGACAGGCAGCTCAATGCCCCAGGGGACAGATGCTGCAGGAAGGACAGAAGGGGAGCTGAGAGAGGAGGAGAGCTGCTGGTTGTGATTGGGGTGAAACATCACAGCAGGGACTGAGAGAGGAGATTCCTGTGGGACCGCCCAGTGACGCTGTGTTCATGGAATTCATCAAGAACAATGGGGCTTCCCTTTCCTCTGATTGTTCCACAGACCCCGATAGCCCCGCCCTCCTGCACCTTGACCTTCTCAAAATGGCGGCCCTGAGGCCCGCTCTCCCTCTTCCCTCAAACTAATGGCGGCCGTGACCCTGGGCCGCTTCCCTGATCAGAGACCGCCACCTCCTTCCCCGGGCCTGGAGGGGCTTTTTGGTTTTTTTTTTAACCTGTATCGGGGACTTGTGAATTCTCGCCGCCCCTTTCTCCCAGCGAGGCTCCCACACCCCGGCTCTGAGCGCCGCTCTCTGAAGCCGATCGCAGCCGCTGCCGGAGAAAGCAGCTCCATGTCTCTCCCTGTCCTGATCAGTGTGGCACTGCGCATGCTCCACAAAGGAACCAAACTGCGCATGTGTCTGAGGTTTATAGACAATGACCACCCTGGTATTTTTGCTCTTACCCAGAATAATTTTGCTAATCCTCTCTTCCACTTCCCTAGAACTCTGTGGAGGCCGATAAAAAAAACTCCAAGCAGTGTCACCTCTCCCCTTCTGTTTCTAACCTCAGCCTGATATGGTGAAAGTAATTTCTGCAGTTTCACACACACACACATATTTCTTTATTCACACATATACACACACACACACCCAATTCACGCGCATACACACACACACAGATACACACTAGACCCATACACACATACAAAGACCCACACACATATACACACTAGACCCACACTACCTTCACACACACACACATATACATTCACACACCACACACATATTACACACACACACACACACTCTCTTGGTATAAGTGGGGTAATTTCTATACTAAAACAGAAATTTAATGAATAAAAGTTGAAATTGTAAGACTAATAATTTACTAAGGCCATAAAGAAGCATGAACTGTAAGTCACCTCTGTAAAGCCAGGAACATGGTAACCTTGGGCAAGAAACCAAGGAATGCTTCAGTTAGACACAGAGGGCAAAATACAATGAAAGCTCTTTTCATGGCATACACAAAAATCAATAAATGTTATAACTAGTAGAACATGAAGATAAGGGAATGTGCCAAATAGCAGAAATTGTAAAATAATATAACATTTTAATTAAAGAAATTGGCAGAGAAAAGCGTGAAATGCTTTAACCAATGGAGTTGTCATTAATGATTTTTAATGTAAGAAAATCCATAGCGTGAGATGTTTAAACCAATGAAATTATCACCAATGTATTTGAATGGAAAAATAATGTATAAGTATTAGTGCTGTAAAATCTCCCGTTGCGACTTCCGAAGTCCTTTTTGGAACTTGCCCAATCTTCGAAGATTGAATAAACATCTGTTGCTCCGTTTGTGTGTCTCGCAGTATTTCGATTTGCCACGGGAGAAGTGATAGCCGGTGGGGATAAGGGCTGATACCAGTCAACTTGGAGTTCGCCTTTTTGAACTTAACCTTGCGGACAGTCTCCCTTGATACAAGGGTTAAAGGACTGTCCGCGGTTGGCAGAGTTCGGAGGCAGGACCCGGTTGTTCTGAATCAGATCCCCAGAGTTAGAATAGTTAGCCAAGGGTCAGGAACTATTCTCCAGAGATTCAGAAAGCCTAGACAGGAATCACTTAAAACAAATTTGGGGGCTCGTGTCCGGGATCCTAAACAGAACTCCCACGGGAGGCTCTGAATAATTCTGGGACACTGTGACACACAGAGATGTTTGAGCAAACGATGTGAATAGGTGGCGCTCGCAATAAAGTAAAAGGTTGAAGCTTCGAAAAAGTAAAAAGGTGATTTTTTACTTTGAGTCGGACAACTCCGTGCACAGGATCAAGGTAAGAACCTTCTCTGGTATTTTGGGGTTTTCGCGGAATTGAGAAGGGTACACTGCCTTGTCGACTCGGTGGTTGTGACAGGTAACCGGGATACAAGGGTTAATTGAGTAACCAGAGTGTAGGTTCGCCTGAAGACCAATCATGGGTGGCCGAGGTTCCAGGTCTAAAAAGGAACGGGAAGACGAAACCCCACAGATTCCCCTTAATAGTCCGCTGGGACGAAAATTGGGGAATTGGAGTCCCTACGAAAGTCGGGGCTTAAAGAAAAAGGAAATGATAAAATACTGTTGTTTTGTTTGGGTAAAAGAACCCATCCGTCCGCCATCAGTGATCTGGCCAAAATTTGGATCGGGCGAGGATTGGGTTTGTCAAATTTTAAATGATTATGTAAAGAATAAACAGTATCCAGGTTTAAAGGAGAGCGAGTATGCTGCATGTTGGGTAGGGAACCTGACAGCAACTGCTCCAACCCCAGTACCCTTATATCCTTTAACCCCATTGAATGAGAGTAAGTGGGAAGTGTTAGAGAACTTACCTCCGCCTGTGGCACCCCCGCCATATGCTCTTCAGGAGGAACAACGGCAGCGGCCGTTGGAGAATCGGGAGCGGGATCCAGGGGATCTGGCGGAGGGGACGTGGAAGCCACAGCAGCAGGGGCTGAGGGTGTAAGGAGATCTGCACGACTAAAGGAGAGAGAGATGAGGGGAAAAGGTGATAAAGAAGTAGTGAGACTGTGTCCCCTACGGGAGGTCCCGTTTGGGGAACGGACCACAGGATTTGTTGTAGCCCCATTAAACTCAAATTATATAAGACAACTGAAGTTTATTTTTTACCAGCAGCTTGCAGTAAAACCGACAGAGAGAGAGAGTGCGAGAACTGCTCGTAAAACATTTAACCCTCTGTGATTCGGTTTGAATGCACATTGGTTTGTTGGTGATTGAATGACGAAGTTTTATTCACTGGAGCTTGAGTTCCAGGATTGTTTTAAATGTGATCTTTATGTAAATGTAATATGATTTATTTTCAATATGTGAAGGACAGTTGTAGTTCCAGTTCAACAGTAGACTGTCGGGAAAAAAAAGACGATAACTTCCATGGTTAGTATCTGAGACCTTGGATTCGGTCATTAGAATTTTTATTTTAAACTTGAATTTACAAATTATTGTAAGACAGCTCTGATTATTTTACGACCTAAAGTGTTGTAATTGAGAAATAATTGGTCAGGAGTACATAAGAAAACTAATTTTGGATCTAAATTAGGGTACTAAATCTGGGTGATTACAGTGGATTTCAAAATTGGGAACTGTATGCATTTTACATTTTAAATATTAAATACTGAATAAATGGACGTAAATATATAAATATGCTTACAAGTTAGGAACAGGCTTTAAAGTTAGTCAAGCATGAATTAATAAATTGGTGTTTGAGGTTATGAGAAGCTAGGAACATTGCAATATTTCTTCAAAAAAAGGAAGAACGTATCAACTAAAGTGCCGATAGGGGACAAGGAGATTGGGTTTGTGTGTGACCCACTCACCAGTGGGGATGTCGGAACATTTAAAAGGAAAAGACGGTCCTGGATGAGAATCCGATAGGATTGTCAGAACAAATTAATTTATTTTTGAGGCCCAGTCTGTATGTGTGGGCTGAGTTAATGTCTATTTTTGAATATACTATTTACTGGGGGGAGAAAGGAGACTTATATGGGGATACTGGATAGGGAAAGTGTTAATTGAGATTAAAAAAAAACTAGTAGCAGTGCCGGTATTAAGCTTGCCGGACAATTTGGCATGAGAGGGGGATGGTTAGGGGTGAGGACAAATATCCCATTCAGAACCCTAACTGGGACCACCACAATATAGAAGGGTGGAATAATATGTTAGACATGCAAAATTTGATAATCCAAGGGATACAAACTTGCATCCCCAAACAACAAAATTTAGCCAAGGTTTTCGACCTGAGGCAGGGAAAGGACGAGTCTCCCTGTGCATTCTTACACAGATTAAGGGAGACGGTTAGGAAATGTTCGGGTATAGACCCAGATGGGGAAATAGGATGACGGATGGTAAAGGTTCACTTCGTGACAAAGGCATGGCCTGATATCCAGAAGAAGTTACAGAAGATAGAGGACGGGAACAGTAGAAATGAGTCGGAGTTGTCAGTAGTAAGGGAGGACTGTATGAAAGACAAAAGGAGTCGGATAAATAAGGTGGTTATCTAAATCTGAATATTTATGTCTTTGTGGGCCGGCCCCCGATAGGAATTTTGTGTTGGTGAAGATTTATGTGTGTCTTTGTGTGTGTAAATTTGATTGTAAAAAAAGGGTCTCTGTGGATGTGAGAATTTGTGTTTGTGTATGGATTTTTTTTTTTAAAAGGCTTCTCATCTAACAAGCAGTTTAACACTTTGTGCTCTGGCTTGAATTCATCTGTTTGTTAATGGTTTTATGTGTGAAAATTGTTGTTTGTCATTTGATTCAGTGTGCTATTTTTGATTGTAATTTTATGAATGCTCAACGTTATTTTTTTTCTCATGATATGATTTTATTAGAACTTAAGGAGGACCCTGATACTGGGAGAAAACAGCAGTATAGGTGGACTGTCTTAGCTGAAGGTTTTACCGAGTCACCAAACATGTTTGGACAGATCCTAGAACAAGTTCTTGAGGGCTTGACTTTAAGACCAACTTTAAAGTTAATTCAGTATGTGGACGACCTCCTGTTGTCCGGTCCCACCCAAACTGACACACAGCAGGGAACCAATGATTTATTAAACTACCTTGCAGTGGAGGGATTGCGAGTTAGTCAGAACAAACTACAGTATGTGGAATGGGAAGTAAGATATTTAGAGCATTTGATCAGTCAAGGGCAGAAGAGAATAAGCCCTGAAAGAGTAAAGGGAATTGTAGAATTAGGACTACCCCGAATTAAGAGGGAACTCCGAAAGTTCCTGGGTTTGCTAGGTTATTGCAGATTCTGGATATATAATTATGCTACTCTTACAAAAAGACTATACCTGCAGCTAACAGAGGAGGCTCCGGACAGGGTTAAATGGGACCCAGAAGGAAAAATGCTGATTGAAACTTAAAAAAAAAAATTAGTTACAGCACCGGTTTTGAGCTTGCCAGATTTTAATAAAGATTTTCGACTCTTTGTTAACGCCAAGCACGGGACGGTTTTTGGGGTCTTGACTCAGGAATGGGGTGGACATAGAAAACCTGTAGCTTTCCTCTCCAGAATCCTAGACCCCGTTTCACGGGGTTGGCCCGAATGTGTACAAGCAGTAGCAGCCACTGCTAAGCTAGTGGAAGAAAGACAGAAACTGACGTTTGGAGCACCACTGACTGTGGTTACTCCCCACCAAGTCCGCACTATTCTGAATCAAAAAGCGGGACGATGGCTCACAGACTCCCGAATCCTGAAATATGAGGCAGTGCTCTTAGATAGAGCGGACCTTAAGATAGAGGTGGGTGCATGTTCAAATCCGGCTGACTTCTTATGGAAAGGAGGACCATTCATGAGATTGAGTGCAAGGTAGTAATAAGTTAGAACAATTCCAAATTCACACGACATGAGGGGTGGTATCCACCTTCAGGAAAATGAGGCAGGGGAGCAGGGGCTCCAGGGGCAAATGTACCCAGTTACACAGAGAGATAGGCTGCCAGTGAGGCAGGGGGGCAGTGGCTCCGGAACAGATGTACAAAGAAATAGGCTGCTGATAAGGCAGGGGGGAACAGAAACTCTGAGGGTAGATGCGAATTAATATGGGTAACTTGAGAGTGAGTTTCAGGACGTTGAGACAGTAAGTAGACTGTATTGCGCTGAGATTGTTCGTGGGGGCTATACGGCGCGTAGGGCTGCATTGAAAAACGGTAGGTAGGGAGCGGGAGCTCCGGGGGCGGATGCGCCCAGACACAGGAAAAACATTACATTTGACAACTGCGATGTGCTTGAAAGAATTAAAATGTTACTGACAACCGACCCTGAACAGTTACCAGACACAGAATACAGTGACAGGCAGACATAGACAGAGAGACCAACACCGTATGAGAGAGAGAGAGAGAGAGAGAGAGAGAGAGAGAGAGACTGGCTGTGTGTGAGGACCTACAGAGAGAGAATGGAAGCTATTACATTTTGTTGTGTTTCTGGCTGAAAGTCATCTGTTCGTTAGTGCATGAATGTTTGAGTGTTTATCACCTAGAGCTTGAGTCACGAGATATGTGTATCTGTAAATATGTTGAGACTCTGGGCTTCGCTGTTTCTTGTTTACTCCACCAGGGACTCCTGACTCAGACACCACCTCTGGATTTCGCTGTGCACACTATTGAACCCGGTGAAGGGGTTTTGATCAAACACTGACAACAGTTAACTCTCGAACTTGTGTGGGACGGCCCGTTCCTAGTACTCCTCACCATTGAACGGCGGAGAAAAGCTGGCAAATGGCCAGTCACCTCTCCAGTGAAGAAAGGAGTCTGGACAGCCGAATCAACACGTGACCCACTATAACTCAGACTGAACAGACTTTGATTAACTGACTATACTATGGCGACGTGAGTGCGGGGACTGTTTCTTCAGAATTGTATGTTAATCTTGTTTTGTGCTTTGATATATTGTTTAAGTTCTTAGCACTAGTCAGAATTATGCTGCTATTCCTGTTACTTCTGAGTTTTGCTCATATATCTTTTTCAGATGTTGTGTTAATGATTTCTGTTTCGGAATTTCCACAAGTTATAAAAATTGATGCTTGCAGCCTAAGTAGAATGCCCAGATGTAGAGTTTCAAAGGGAATATCTTTCCTCCAAGATATTTCTTCACACCCTACCGAACCGCAAAAGCAACCGCCTAGCATCACTATCCATAGAGACCCCTTTAGCCCAGCCCTAAACTGTTTTGACAGGAAGTGTCATCCTATATGTCTCACCATTAAAAATGCTTCCTCTGAAGACTCATTTCCTCATAAAAATGGGTCCCAACTCCTTAGTAAAGATTTAAAGATAGAGATGACAGTGTATGGGAAGCGTTTTGTGTGCTGCTGTTTTTGAATTGGCGTCGGACGGGGACAGGCTTTGGGTTTCCTTGATTCTCAACTGCAACCTTTAACCCCTTACACTGATCCAAAGTCACTGCAGATTATAGAGGTTAAAGACCTGAGACAGACTCTTGAAATAGAAACAGGATATGGAGAAACAAATGCCTGGATTGAATGGGTTAAATATACTGTAAAAAGTCTGAACAAAAGCAATTGCGATGCATGTGCCTCCGGTAGGACAGTGTCTCAGGTAGTTCCCTTTCCGCTCGGGTGGGAGCGAAACAAACAGGGCATGGAATGCATGATAGCCCTATATCAAGATGAGACTGCATGCAAAAATCCGAATTGTGCCTCTTTGTCTTTGATGTTCTCTTCCTTAAAAGGACATAAGAGGCAAGCTCCCCCTGTGTTTTCTGCCGCTGTTGGGAATCACACATCGTGTGTTTATAGACAGGGTGGATCTATTGATTTGGGGGAGCTGAGATTGTGTTCAGTAATTAAAAACGTTACTGAAGCAGTGGAAGGAAGAAATTACTCATCTTTAAACGTTCCCCGAGCGGATCTGTGGTGGTATTGTGGAGGAAAACTACTGAGACCCACCCTGCCCCCTGATTGGAAGGGGATATGTGCAATTGTACAATTGGCAATACCATTCACCTTGGCATTTGAAAGAGAACAGTTAGTTGGGAGAAAAGGAAGAGATAAGAGATCACTGCTACCCACTTCTGTTGATGAAAGGATTTATCCTCATTCAATAGGGGCCCCTAGGGGGGATGCCTGATGAGTTCAAAGCTCGTAACCAGACTTCAGCAGGCTTTGAATCATCCCTATTCTGGTGGGTTACTATTAATAAGAATGTGGATTGGATAAACTACATTTATTATAACCAAGCACAGTTTATTAACCATACTAGAGATGCAGTAAAGGGTTTGGCCGAATAACTGGATGCTACCAGTCGTATGGCTTGGGAAAATAGACTGGCCTTGGACATGCTCTTAGCTGAAAAGCGGGGCGTTTGTGTCATGATAGGCTCTCAATGCTGTACTTTTATTCCCAACAATACGGCCCCTGATGGCTCGGTGACCCGTGCCCTGGAAGGACTCCAGGCACTGGCTGATGAGATAGCTGAGAATTCAGGTGTAAATACTAATTGGACTGGCTGGCTAGAGCGGTGGTTCGGTAAATGGAAGGGGGTGATGGTCTCAGTGGTGATTACACTTCTGTTGGTAATCGGGATTTTAGTTGCTTTGGGCTGTTGTATAATTCCATCTCGGCGTGGTCTAATTACCCGCCTTATTGAGACTGCTTTGATGAAGAGTGACCCGCATACAGTTGTGGGCATTCACCTACAAGCAGATGCAAACGATACTGAAGCTGATTGGAATAGACAAGCTATTATCATGTTGCAAAAATTACAGTCTGAATAAAAAGACAGGGGGAATTGATATGGTTAATGTAATTTCTGCATTTTTACACACACACACATATTTCTTTATTCACACATATACACACACTCACACCCAATTCACGCGCATACACACACACAGATACACACTAGACCCACACACACATACAAAGACCCACACACATATACACACTAGACCCACACTACCTTCACACACACATATACATTCACACACCACACACATATTACACACACACACACACACACACACACACACAATTCACACACACACACACACTCTTGGTAAAAGTGGGGTAATTTCTATACTAAAACAGAAATTTAATGAATAAAAGTTGAAATTGTAAGACTAATAATTTACTGAGGCCATAAAGCAGCATGAACTGTAAGTCACCTCTGTAAAGATAGGAACATGGTAACCTTGGGCAAGAAACCAAGGAATGCTTCAGTTCGACACAGAGGGCAAAATACAATGAAAGCTCTTTTCATGACATACACAAAAATCAATAAATGTTATAACTAGTAGAACATGAAGATAAGGGAATGTGCCAAATAGCAGAAATTGTAAAATAATATAACATTTTAATTAAAGAAATTGGCAGAGAAAAGCGTGAAATGCTTTAACCAATGGAATTGTCATTAATGATTTTTAATGTAAGAAAATCCATAGCGTGAGATGTTTAAACCAATGAAATTATCACCAATGTATTTGAATGGAAAAATAATGTATAAGTATTAGTGCTGTAAAATCTCCCGTTGCGATTTCCGAAGTTTTTTTTGGAAACTCGCCCAATCTTTGAAGATTGAATAAACATCTGTTGCTCCGTTTGTGTGTGTCTCGCAGTATTTCGATTTGCCACGGGAGAAGTGATAGCCGGTGGGGATAAGGACTGATACCAGTCAACTTGGAGTTCGCCTTTTTGAACTTAACCTTGCGGACAGTCTCCCTTGATACAAGGGTTAAAGGACAGTCCGCGGTTGGCAGAGTTCGGAGGCAGGACCCGGTTGTTCTGAATCAGATCCCTAGAGTTAGAATAGTTAGCCAAGTGTCAGGAACTATTCTCCGGAGATTCAGAAAGCCTAGACAGAAATCACTTATAACAACAACAAAGGATCGACCGCAATTTAGACCAAAATACAGAAATTCCCAAACTCCTTTTGTCTTCAGGAAACTGGGTGAAAATCCTTCAGGACAGCAACGCTCCCACCCTCCGTATTAGGAACTGGGAAGGAGTGACCTGTGTCTGCTCTCGAGTGATCGAGTGTGTAGGAATGTTCTGGAAACCATCTGTCCTTATGGATGTGTCTCTGTGTGTTTGGGGAGGGAGGGTTTCTTGTGGTTTATGTCACATTTTTGTCAGTAATTCCAACCTTCCCATTTGTTATTCCAGCTCCAATTATTTTAATAAATCCCTGAATAAAGGGACACATTTGAAAATCTCACTTGGTCCCCAATCGAACGGGTCCCTTTGATATGGTTAAAGTAATTTCTGCAGTTTCACACACACACACATATTTCTTTATTCACACATATACACACACACACACCCAATTCACACGCATACACACACACACAGATACACACTAGACCCACACACACATACAAAGACACACTAAGACCCACACACATATACACACTAGACCCACACTACCTTCACACACACATATACATTCACACACCACACACATATTACACACACACACACCCAATTCACACACACACACACACACACTCTCTTGGTATAAGTGGGGTAATTTCTATACTAAAACAGAAATTTAATGAATAAAAGTTGAAATTGTAAGACTAATAATTTACTACGGCCATAAAGAAGCATGAACTGTAAGTCACCTCTGTAAAGATAGGAATATGGTAACCTTGGGCAAGAAACCAAGGAATGCTTCAGTTAGACACAGAGGGCAAAATACAATGAAAGCTCTTTTCATGACATACACAAAAATCAATAAATGTTATAACTAGTAGAACATGAAGATACCAAATAGCAGGAATTGTAAAATAATACAACAGTTTAATTAAAGAAATTGGCAGAGAAAAGCGTGAAATGCTTTAACCAATGGAATTGTCATTAATGATTTTTAATATAAGAAAAATCCATAGCGTGAGTTGTTTAAACCAATGAAATTATCACCAATGTATTTGAATGGAAAAATAATGTATAAGTATTAGTGCTGTAAAATCTCCCGTTGCGATTTCCGAAGTCTTTTTTGGAAACTCGCCCAATCTTCGAAGATTGAATAAACATCTGTTGCTCCGTTTGTGTGTCTCGCAGTATTTCGATTTGCCACGGGAGAAGTGATAGCCGGTGGGGATAAGGGCTGATACCAGTCAACTTGGAGTTCGCCTTTTTGAACTTAACCTTGCGGACAGTCTCCCTTGATACAAGGGTTAAAGGACAGTCCGCGGTTGGCAGAGTTCGGAGGCAGGACCCGGTTGTTCTGAATCAGATCCCTAGAGTTAGAATAGTTAGCCAAGTGTCAGGAACTATTCTCCGGAGATTCAGAAAGCCTAGACAGAAATCACTTATAACACCTTTGCCTCCAGGCTGATGGATAATGGGTTTGTTTTCCTTCCTCACAGTTAACGTAGTGACCATCTACGTCCTGCTTTATAAAGATTGTGGATTGTCTCCATGTGTCAGACGTTACCTGGGGGCCATGGCAGCAGCGGATCTCCTGGTCATTATCCTCGACCTGATCCTGAGACACATTCCCATTGTTTATCGGGAACAGTTTTATTTCCTGTGGGACTCCGTCCCCGTGTGTAATATCCACGCCGTCCTGCTTTATGCAGCCACTGACTGCTCTGTCTGGTTCACCGTCACTTTCACCTTTGATTGGTTTGTGGCCATTTGTTGCCAGAAGCTGAAAAGTAAATATTGCAGTGAGAAAACGGCGGCTGTGGTTCTGGGAGCAGTGACTGTGCTGAGCTGTTTAAAGAACATTTCCTGGTATTTTATGCTCACGGCTCGGTATTTGCTGGGGAACCTCCCCTGGTGTTGTGGTTTCACAGACGCTGTTCTAGTCTCCAGTGTCTGGGTCACAATCGCGTTCCTTCACCACATTCTAACCCCAGGTGTCCCATTTCTCCTGATTCTGCTGCTCAATATTCTCACCGTCAGACACATTATAGTGACCAGCAGAGCCCGCAGGAGACTCCGCGCTCACACCAATGGGGACGCTCAGTCTGACACAGAAATGAGAAAGCGAAAAAAATCCAACATTTTACTGTTTGTGATCTCGGCCAATTTCATCCTGTTATGGTCAACGTTCATGTTGTATTCTATATGGACCCGGATGGATGATATGTCGTATCAGTCTGTGTATCTCGATCGCATTGTGCGGGAATTGGGCTTCATGCTGCAGCTCCTCAGCTGCTGCACAAACACCGCGATTTATGCCGTGACCCAGACTAAGTTCAGGCAGCAGCTGAAGAATGTGCTGAAATATCCCTTCACCCAAATCCATCCATCCATCAAATTCCCTCATTAATCACACCATCCGGGATTTTCTCATTTCAGTTCAGTGTTTCAGCGATGGAGCAGCCTGTCGCTATGGTAACAGACTGAGGATAGCGCTGGTTTGTCCATCGTTATCCCACAGGGGGGTTACAGGGAAAAATTTCAATGTTTCTCACAACTCAGGGGCCAGTGAGAAAAGGCACCATCCCACTGACTGTATCCATCACTTCCATTTATAACCAATAAAAATGCTGATGAAAGCGTGCCGAGCAGCAGAGGGACCGATGTTGTTGTGTGTCTTTGTGTTGGAGAAGCTGAGCTGCAGAGAGACAGACTCAGGCCCAAGTCCTGGTCCTCAGGGAAGGGGAGGGCACCGCGCCCTGAGCTCAGGAGCTGGGTTTAACGCCAACCTGGCCTCCCCATTACCTCTCCCCTACTCTTTCTGCTCAATTCTCTCTCTCTCCGTCATCACCTCTCCTCTTCACACTCCCTTGTTTCCCCCCTCACACACAATCCCCCCAACCCCGGTTTCTCCACCTGCCCACATCTTCCCTATCCCCTCACCCTCACTCTCTCTGTCCTGCTGTCTCTGTCTCCCTCCAGCAGTTCCATCTCTACCCCATTTTCCCCTCCTCCTACCTCCCACATCTCACCACCCCCTACACGCAACATCATGACCAACCAAACCTGCATCCCCCAGTCTCTGGGTCCGAGGGAGAGGGAAGGACCAGGGAGACAGAGTGTGTCTGAGACAGGGGGAGGGAGGGAAGGAGGGAGAGAGATTCAGTCAGAGAGAAACGGAGGAAGGTGTGGAGAGAGAGGGAGAGACACTGATTGAGAGGGGTCAAGAGTGAGAGAAGGTGGAGGGAGAGTGAAGGAGAGGGGGAAGAGAGAGGGGGGCAAGGGAGAGATAGGGTGAGGTAGGGGAGGGCGAGAGATCGGACGGAGGGAGGGGAGGGAATGTCAAGAGGGAGGGAGAGGGTGAAAGAGGGGATGTGAGAGAGAGGAAGAGCGAGAGAGGTGGAGGAAAAGGGAGAGGGAGAGGGCGAGAGAGGGGAGGGAGGTAGGGGAGGGAGAGAGAGGGGAGAGGTTGAGAGAGGGGAGGATGAGACAGGGAAGTGAGGGAGGGGAGGGCAAGAAAGAGGAGCACGAGAGGGAGGGAGAGGGAGAGAGGGGAGGGGAGAGAGGGGGGAGGGCGAGAGACTGTAGTGCGAGAGAGGAGGAGGCCGAGAGAGTGGAGGGCGAGAGAGGAGATGGCGAGAGAGGGGTGACCGAGTGAGGAGAGGGAAGGGAGGGGAGGGCGAGACGGGGGGAGGACGAGAAAGTAGGGAGGGCAAGAGAGGGGGAGGGTGAGAGACGGGGAGGGCGAGAGAGGGGAGTGCGAGTGAGGGGGAAGGCGATAAAGGAGAGGGCGAAAGAGGGGAGTGAAGGAGGTGAGTGTGAGAGGGAAGAAGAGGGCGAGAGAGGGGAGGGCAAGACAGCGGGGAGGGTTAAGAGGGGAGTACAAGAGGGAGGGAGCGGCCGAGAGAGGGTAGGGACGGAGGGGAGGGCGACAGAAGGGTGAAGGTGAGAGAGAGGAGGACGAGAGAGGGCAGGAAATTGAGGACGAGAGAGGGGAGAGCGAGACAAGGGGGAGAGGTAGGGGAGGGTGAGAGAGGGGAGTGAGACAGGGGAGGACGAGAGAGGAGAGAGAAGGGAGGAGGCTAGAGAGGAGGGCGAGTGAGGGGAAGGAGAGAGGGAGGGCGAGAAGGGGGAGGGAGGGAGGGGAGGGTGAGAGAGATGAAGGAGGGAGGGGAGGGTGAGAGGAAGAAAAAGGGTGAGTGAGGGGATGTGATATGGTTAATGTAATTTCTGCAGTTTCATGCATACACACACACACACACAACACACATACACACACACACACACACACACAAACCTCACACATAACCCACACACATACACACACCTACACACACACTCACTCACACACATACATACACACACCTACACACACACATACACACACCTACACACACACACATACACATACACTCACTCACACTCACACACACACATACACACACATACACACACTCTCACACACATACATACACACACACTCACTCACACACCTACACACACACTCACTGTACTAAAACTGAGGTTTAATGAATAAAAACTAAATTTCGAAACTAATGATCGACTAGGCCATAATGAAGCATGAACTAGAAGTCACCTCTGTTATGCCAGGAACATGGTAACCTTGGGCAGGAAACCAAGGAATGCTTCAGTTAGACACAGAGGGCAAAATACAATGAAAGCTCTTTTCATGACATCAATAAATTATATAACTAGCAGCAGAAATTGTAAAATAATATAACATTTTAATTAAAGAAATTGGCAGAGAAAAGCGTGAAATGCTTTAACCAATGGAATTGTCATTAATGATTTTTAATGTAAGAAAAATCCATAGGGTGAGATGTTTAAACCAATGGAATTATCACCAATGTATTTGAATGGAAAAATAATGTATAAGTATTAGTGCTGTAAAATCTCCCGTTGCAATTTCCGAAGTCCTTTTTGGAACTCGCCCAATCTTCGAAGATTGAATAAACATCTGTTGCTCCGTTTGTGTGTGTCTCGCAGTATTTCGATTTGCCACGGGAAAAGTGACAGCCGGTGGGGATAAGGGCTGATACCAGTCAACTTGGAGTTCGCCTTTTTGAACTTAACCTTTCGGACAGTCTCCCTTGATACAAGGGTTAAAGGACAGTCCGCGGTTGGCAGAGTTCGGAGGCAGGACCCGGTTGTTCTGAATCAGATCCCTAGAGTTAGAATAGTTAGCCAAGTGTCAGGAACTATTCTCCGGAGATTCAGAAAGCCTAGACAAAATTCACTTATAAGAAATTTGGGGGCTCGTGTCCGGGATCCTAAACAGAACTCCCACGGGAGGCTCTGAATGATTCTGGGACACTGTGACACACAGAGATGTTTGAGCAAACGATGTGAATAGGTGGCGCTCGCAATAAAGTAAAAGGTTGAAGCTTCGAAAAGTAAAAAGGTGATTTTTTTACTTTGAGTCGTACAACTCCGTGCACAGGATCAAGGAAAGAACCTTCTCTGGTATTTTGGGGTTTTCGCGGAATTGAGAAGGGTACACTGCCTTGTCGACTCGGTGGTTGTGACAGGTAACCGGAGTTAATTGAGTAACCAGAGTGTAGGTTAGCCTGAAGACCAACCATGGGTGGCCGAGGTTCCAGGTCTAAAAAGGAACGGGAAAACGAAACCCCACAGATTCCCCTTAATAGTCCGCTGGGACGAAAATTGGGGAATTGGAGTCCCTACGAAAGTCGGGGCTTAAAGAAAAAGGAAATGATAAAATACTGTTGTTTTGTTTGGGTAAAAGAACCCATCCGTCCGCCATCAGTGATCTGGCCAAAATTTGGATCAGACGAGGATTGGGTTTGTCAAATTTTAAATGACTATGTAAAGAATAAACAGTATCCAGGTTTAAAAGAGAGCGAGTATGCTGCATGTTGGGTCGGGAACCTGACAGCAACTGCTCCAACCCCAGTACCCTTATATCCTTTAACCCCACTGAATGAGAGTAAGTGGGAAGTGTTAGAGAACTTACCCCCGCCTGTGGCACCCCCGCCATATGCTCTTCAGGAGGAACAACGGCAGTGGCCGTTGGAGAATCAGGGAGCGGGATCCAGGGGGTCTGGCGAAGGGGACGTGGAAGCCACAGCAGCAGGGGCTGAGGGTGTAAGGAGATCTGCACGACTAAAGGAGAGAGAGATGAGGGGAAAAGGTGATAAAGAAGTAGTGAGACTGTGTCCCCTACGGGAGGTCCCGTTTGGGGAACGGACCACAGGATTTGTTGTAGCCCCATTAAACTCAAATTATATAAGACAACTGAAGTTTATTTTTTACCAGCAGCTTGCAGTAAGACCGACAGAGAGAGAGAGAGTGCGAGAACTGCTCGCAAAACATTTAACCCTCTGTGATTCGGTTTGAATGCACATTGGTTTGTTGGTGATTGAATGAGGAAGTTTTATTCACTGGAGCTTGAGTTCCAGGATTGTTTTAAATGTGATCTTTATGTAAACTTAACATGATTTATTTTCAATATGTGAAGGACAGTTGTAGTTTCAGTTCAAGAGTTGACTGTCGGGATAAAAAAGACGATAACTTCCATGGTTATTATCTGAGACCTTGGATTCGGCCATTAGAATTTTTTTTTTAAAACTTGAATTGACAAATTATTGTAAGACAGCTCTGATTATTTTACGACCTAAAGTATTGTAATTGAGAAATAATTGGTCAGGAGTACATAAGAAAACTAATTTTGGATCTAAATTAGGGTACTAAATCTGGGTGAAAACAGTGGATTTTAAAATTGGGAACTGTATGCATTTTACATTTTAAATATTAAATACTGAATAAATGGACGTAAATATATAAATATGTTTACAAGTTAGGAACAGGCTTTAAAGTTAGTCAAGCATGAATTAATAAATTGGTGTTTGACGATATGAGAAGCTAGGAACATTGCAATATTTCTTTAAAAAGAGGAAGAACGTATAGACTAAAGTGCCAATAGGGGACATGGAGATTGGGTTTGTGTGTGACCCACTCACCAGTGGGGAGGTCGGAACATTTAGAAGGAAATGACGGTCCTGGATGAGAATCCGATAGGATTGTCAGAACAAATTAATTTTTGAGGCCCAGTCTGTATATGTGGGCTGAGTTAATGTCTATTTTTGAATATACTATTTACTGGGAGAGAAAGGAGACTTATATGGGGATACTGGATAGGGAAAGTGTTAATTGTGGTTAAAAAAACTAGTAGCAGTGCAGGTATTAAGCTTCCCGGATAATTTGGCATGAGAGGGGGATGGTTAGGGGTGAGGACAAATATCCCATTCAGAACCCTAACTGGGACCACCACAATATAGAAGGGTGGAATAATATGTTAGACATGCAAAATTTGATAATCCAAGGGATACAAACTTGCATCCCCAAACAACAAAATTTAGCCAAGGTTTTCGACCTGAGGCAGGGAAAGGACGAGTCTCCCTGTGCATTCTTACACAGATTAAGGGAGTCGGTTAGGAAATGTTCGGGTATAGACCCAGATGGGGAAATAGGATGACGGATTCTAAAGGTTCACTTCGTGACAAAGGCATGGCCTGATATCCAGAAGAAGTTACAGAAGATTCCCGACTCAGGCGACTGACTGTGTGGAGTTTGCACGTTCTCCCCGTGTCTGCGTGGGTTTCCTCCGGGTGCTCCGGTTTCCTCCCACAGTCACAAAGATGTGCGGGTCAGGTGAATTGGCCATGCTAAATTGCCCGTAGTGTTAGGTAAAGGGGTAAATGTAGGGGTATGGGTGGGTTACGCTTCGGCGGGTCGGTGTGGACTTGTTGGGCCAAAGGGCCTGTTTCCACACTGTAAATAATCTAATAATCTAATCTAATCTAAAGATAGAGGACGGGAACGGTAGAAATGAGTCGGAGTTGTTACAGGAGGTTCAGAAAGTATTTGTATAGAGAGACATAATGGCGGAGGAACGGAAGGCTAAGATAATGGTAGCAGTAGTAAGGGAGGACTGTATGAAAGACAAAAGGAGTCGGATAAATAAGGTGGTTATCTAAATCTGAATATTTATGTCTTTGTGGGCCGGCCCCCGATAGGAATTTTGTGTTGGTGACGATTTATGTGTGTCTTTGTGTGTGTAAATTTGATTGTAAAAAAAAGTTTCTGTGGATGTGAGAATTTGTGTTTGTGTATGGATTTTTTAAAAAAAGTCTTCTCAGCTAACAAGCAGTTTAACACTTTGTGCTCTGGCTTGAATTCATCTGTTTGTTAATGGTTTTATGTGTGAAAATTGTTGTTTGTCATTTGATTCAGTGTGCTATTTTTGATTGTAATTTTATGAATGCTCAACGTTATTTTTTTTCTCATGATATGATTTTATTAGAACTTAAGGAGGGCCCTGATACTGGGAGAAAACAGCAGTATAGGTGGACTGTCTTAGCTGAAGGTTTTACCGAGTCACCAAACATGTTTGGACAGATCCTAGAACAAGTTCTTGAGGGCTTGACTTTAAGACCAACTTTAAAGTTAATTCAGTATGTGGACAACCTCCTGTTGTCCGGTCCCACCCAAACTGACACACAGCAGGGAACCAATGATTTAATAAACTACCTTGCAGTGAAGGGATTGCGAGTTAGTCAGAACAAACTACAGTATGTGGAACGGGAAGTAAGATATTTTGGACATCTAATCAGTCAGGGACAGAAGAGAATAAGCCCTGAAAGAATAAAAGGAATTGTAGAATTAGGATTACCCAGAACTAAAAGAGAACTCAGAAAGTTCCTGGGTTTGCTGGGTTATTGCAGACTCTGGATAGATGACTATGCTGTTCTTACAAAAAAGCTATATCTACAGCTAACAGAAGAAGCTCCAGACAGGGTTAAATGGGACCCAGAAGGAAAAATGCTGATTGAAACGTTAAAGGAAAAATTAGTTACAGCACCCGTTTTGAGCTTGCCAAATTTTAATAATGCCAAAAGCGGGACAGCTTTTGGGGTCTTAACTCAAGAATGGCGGGGAGGGGGGGGGGGGTGGCATAGAAAACCTGTAGCTTTCCTCTCCAAAATTCTAGACCCTGTCTCATGGGGTTGGCCTGAATGCATTCAAGCAGTAGCAGCCACTGCTAAGCTAGTGGAAGAAAACCAGAAACTGACGTTTGGAGCACCACTGACTGTGGTTACTCCTCACCAAGTCCGCACTATTCTGAATCAAAAAGCGGGACGATGGCTCACAGACTCCCTAATCCTGAAATATGAGGCAGTGCTCTTAGATAGAGAGGACCTTAAGATAGAGGTGGGTGCATGTTCAAATCCGGCTGACTTCTTATGGAAAGGAGGACCATTCATGAGATTGAGTGCAAGGTAGTAATAAGTTAGAACAATTCCAAATTCACACGACATGAGGGGTGGTATCCACCTTCAGGAAAATGAGGCATGGGAGCAGGGGCTCCAGGGGCAAATGTACCCAGTTACACAGAGAGATAGGCTGTCAGTGAGGCAGGGGGGCAGTGGCTCCGGAACAGATGTACAAAGAAATAGACTGCTGATAAGGCAGGGGAGAACAGAAACTGTGAGGGTAGATGCGAATTAATATGGGTAACCTGAGAGTGAGTTTCAGGACGTTGAGACAGTAAGTAGACTGTATTGCGCTGAGATTGTTCGTGGGGGCTATACGGCGCGTAGGGCTGCATTGAAAAACGGTAGGTAGGGAGCGGGAGCTCCGGGGGCGGATGCGCCCAGACACAGGGAAAACATTACATTTGACAACTGCGATGTGCTTGAAAGAATTAAAATGTTACTGACAACCGACCCTGAACAGTTCCATATGTAGAGCACTGACCTCCGGGAAAAAGGGGGGGAAGATCTGCCACATGGGGACTGCCCAGCAGTACTGGAGACTGCGAGTGGAGATAGTTGGGGAAAAGAATTAGCACTTGAAGACCTGGTGGTCGAGGGGAGGTCGCTATGAGCTCCGATGCGCAGACACAGGAGACAGTGACAGGCAGACATAGACAGAGAGACCAACACCGTATGAGAGAGAGAGAGAGAGAGAGAGAGAGAGAGACTGGCTGTGTGCGAGGACCTACAGAGAGAGAACGGAAGCTATTACATTTTGTTGTGTTTCTGGCTGAAAGTCATCTGTTCGTTAGTGCATGAATGTTTGAGTGTTTATCACCTAGAGCTTGAGTCACGAGATATGTGTATCTGTAAATATGTTGAGACCCTGGGCTTCGCTGTTTCTCGTTTACTCCACCAGGGATTCCTGACTCGGACACCACCTCTGGATTTCGCTGTGCACACTATTGAACCCGGTGAAGGGGTTTTGATCAAACACTGACAACAGTTAACTCTCGAACTTGTGTGGGACGGCCCGTTCCTAGTACTCCTCACCATTGAACGGCGGAGAAAACCTGGCAAATAGCCAGTCACCTCTCCAGTTAAGAAATGAGTCTGGACAGCCGAATCAACACGTGACCCACTATAACTCAGACTGAACAGACTTTGATTAACTGACTATACTATGGCGACGTCAGTGCGGGGACTGTTTCTTCAGAATTGTATGTTAATCTTGTTTTGTGCTTTGATATATTGTTTAAGTTCTTAGCACTAGTCAGAATTATGCTGCTATTCCTGTTACTTCTGAGTTTTGCTCATATATCTTTTTCAGATGTTGTGTTAATGATTTCTGTTTCGGAATTTCCACAAGTTATAAAAATTGATGCTTGCAGCCTAAGTAGAATGCCCAGATGTAGAGTTTCAAAGGGAATATCTTTCCTCCAAGATATTTCTTCACACCCTACCGAACCGCAAAAGCTACCGCCTAGCATCACTATCCATAGAGACCCCTTTAGCCCAGCCCTAAACTGTTTTGACAGGAAGTGTCATCCTATATATATCTCACCATTAAAAATGCTTCCTCTGAAGACTCATTTCCCCATAAAAATGGGTCCCAACTCCTTAGTAAAGATTTAAAGATAGAGATGACAGTGTATGGGAAGCGTTTTGTGTGCTGCTATTTTTGAATTGGCGTCGGACGGGGACAGCCATTGGGATTCCTTGATTCTAAACTACAACCTTTAACCCCTTATACTGATTCAAAGTCAATGCAGATTATAGAGGTTAAAGACCTGAGACAGACTCTTGAAATAGAAACAGGATATGGAGAAACAAATGCCTGGATTGAATGGGTTAAATATACTGTAAAAAGTCTGAACAAAAGCAATTGCTATGCATGTGCCTCCGGTAGGACAGTGTCTCAGGTAGTTCCCTTTCCGCTCGGGTGGGAGCGAAACAAACAGGACATGGAATGCATGATAGCCCTATATCAAGATGAGACTGCATGGAAAAATCCGAATTGTGCTTCTTTGTCTTTGATGTTCTCTTCCTTAAAAGGACATAAGAGGCAAGCTCCCCCTGTGTTTTCTGCCGCTGTTGGGAATCGCACATCATGTGTTTATAGACAGGGTGGATCTATTGATTTGGGGGAGCTGAGATTGTGTTCGGTGATTAAAAACGTTACTGAATCAGTGGAAGGAAGAAATTACTCATCTTTAAACGTTCCCCGAGCAGATCTGTGGTGGTATTGTGTAGGATAACTACTGAGACCCACCCTGCCCCCGATTGGAAGGGGATATGTGCAATTGTACAATTGGCAATACCATTCACCTTGGCATTTGAAAGAGAACAGTTAGTTGGGAGAAAAGGAAGAGATAAGAGATCACTGCTACCCACTTCTGTTGATGAAAGGATTTATCTTGATTCAATAGGGGTCCCTGGGGGGGGGGGGGGGTGCCTGATGAGTTCAAAGCTCGTAACCAGACTTCAGCAGGATTTGAATCATCCCTATTCTGGTGGGTTACTATTAATAAGAATGTGGATTGGATAAACTACATTTATTATAACCAAGCACGGTTTATTAACCATACTAGAGATGCAGTAAAGGGTTTGGCCGAATAACTGGATGCCACCAGTCGTATGGCTTGGGAAAATAGACTGGCCTTGGACATGCTCTTAGCTGAAAAGGGGGGCGTTTGTGTCATGATAGGCTCTCAATGTTGTACTTTTATTCCCAACAATACCGCCCCGATGGCTCGGTGACCCGTGCCCTGGAGGGTCTCCAGGCTCTGGCTGATGAGATAGCTGAGAATTCAGGTGTAAATACTAATTGGACTGGCTGGCTAGAGCGGTGGTTCGGTAAATGGAAGGGGGTGATGGTCTCAGTGGTGATTACACTTCTGTTGGTAATCGGGATTTTAGTTGCTTTGGGCTGTTGTATAATTCCATCTCTGCGTGGTCTAATTACCCGCCTTATTGAGACTGCTTTGATTAAGAGTGACCCGCATACATTTGTGGGCATTCACCTTCAAGCTGATGCAAATGATCCTGAGTCTGATTGGAATAGACAGACCATGATTATGTTGCAGAAATTACAGACTGTATAAAAAGACAGGGGGGATTGATATGGTTAATGTAATTTCTGCATTTTCATGCATACACACACACACACACACACACAACACACACACACACACACACGTCACACATAACCCACACACATACACACACCTACACACACCTACACACACACTCACTCACACACATACATACACACACCTGCACACACACATACACACACTTACACACACACACATACACACACACTCACTCACACTCACTCACACACACACATACACTCACTCACACACACACACACATACACACACATACACACACTCTCACACACATACATACACACACACTCACTCACACACCTACACACAAATTCACTGTACTAAAATTGAGGTTTAATGAATAAAAGCTAAATTATGAAACTAATGATCGACTAGGCCATAATGAAGTATGAACTGGAAGTCACCTCTGTTATGCCAGGAACATGGTAACCTTGAGCAAGAAACCAAGGAATGCTTCAGTTAGACACAGAGGGCAAAATACAATGAAAGCTCTTTTCATGACATCAATAAATGTTATAACTAGCAGCAGAAATTGTAAAATAATATAACATTTTAATTAAAGAAATTGGCAGTTAAATGCGTGAAATGCTTTAACCAATGGAATTGTCATTAATGATTTTTAATGTAAGAAAAATCCATAGCGTGAGATGTTTAAACCAATGAAATTATCACCAATGTATTTGAATGGAAAAATAATGTATAAGTATTAGTGCTGTAAAATCTCCCGTTGCGACTTCCGAAGTCCTTTTTGGAACTCGCCCAATCTTCGAAGATTGAATAAACATCTGTTGCTCCGTTTGTGTGTGTCTCGCAGTATTTCGATTTGCCACGGGAGACGTGATAGCCGGTGGGGATAAGGGCTGATACCAGTCAACTTGGAGTTCGCCTTTTTGAACTTAACCTTGCGGACAGTCTCCCTTGATACAAGGGTTAAAGGACTGTCCGCGGTTGGCAGAGTTCGGAGGCAGGACCCGGTTGTTCTGAATCAGATCCCTAGAGTTAGAATAGTTAGCCAAGTGTCAGGAACTATTCTCCGGAGATTCAGAAAGCCTAGACAGAAATCACCTATAACAAATTTGGGGGCTCGTGTCCGGGATCCTAAACAGAACTCCCACGGGAGGCTCTGAATGATTCTGGGACACTGTGACACACACAGATGTTTGAGCAAACGATGTGAATAGGTGGCGCTCGCAATAAAGTAAAAAGGTTGATGCTTCGAAAAAGTAAAAAGGTGATTTTTTACTTTGAGTCTGACAACTCCGTGCACAGGATCAAGGTAAGAACCTTCTCTGGTATTTTGGGGTTTTCGCGGAATTGAGAAGGGTACACTGCCTTGTCGACTCGGTGGTTGTGACAGGTAACCGGGATACAAGGGTTAATTGAGTAACCAGAGTGTAGGTTAGCCTGAAGACCAACCATGGGTGGCCGAGGTTCCAGGTCTAAAAAGGAACGGGAAGACGAAACCCCACAGATTCCCCTTAATAGTCCGCTGGGACGAAAATTGGGGAATTGGAGTCCCTACGAAAGTCGGGGCTTAAAGAAAAAAGGAAATGATAAAATACTGTTGTTTTCTTTGGGTATTAGAACCCATCCGTCCGCCATCAGTGATCTGGCCAAAATTTGGATCGGGCGAGGATTGGGTTTGTCAAATTTTAAATGATTATGTAAAGAATAAACAGTATCCAGGTTTAAAGGAGAGCGAGTATGCTGCATGTTGGGTCGGGAACCTGACAGCAACTGCTCCAACACCAGTACCCTTATATCCTTTAACCGCACTGAATGAGAGTAAGTGGGAAGTGTTAGAGAACTTACCCCCGCCTGTGGCACCCCCGCCATATGCTCTTCAGGAGGAACAACGGCAGTGGCCGTTGGAGAATCAGGGAGCGGGATCCAGGGGGTCTGGCGAAGGGGACGTGGAAGCCACAGCAGCAGGGGCTGAGGGTGTAAGGAGATCTGCACGACTAAAGGAGAGAGAGATGAGGGGAAAAGGTGATAAAGAAGTAGTGAGACTGTGTCCCCTACGGGAGGTCCCGTTTGGGGAACGGACCACAGGATTTGTTGTAGCCCCATTAAACTCAAATTATATAAGACAACTGAAGTTTATTTTTTACCAGCAGCTTGCAGTAAGACCGACAGAGAGAGAGAGAGTGCGAGAACTGCTCGCAAAACATTTAACCCTCTGTGATTCGGTTTGAATGCACATTGGTTTGTTGGTGATTGAATGAGGAAGTTTTATTCACTGGAGCTTGAGTTCCAGGATTGTTTTAAATGTGATCTTGATGTAAACTTAACATGATTTATTTTCAATATGTGAAGGACAGTTGTAGTTTCAGTTCAAGAGTTGACTGTCGGGAAAAAAAGACGATAACTTCCATGGTTATTATCTGAGACCTTGGATTCGGCCATTAGATTTTTTTTAAACTTGAATTGACAAATTATTGTAAGACAGCTCTGATTATTTTACGACCTAAAGTATTGTAATTGAGAAATAATTGGTCAGGAGTACATAAGAAAACTAATTTTGGATCTAAATGAGGGTACTAAATCTGGGTGAATACAGTGGATTTTAAAATTGGGAACTGTATGCATTTTACATTTTAAATATTAAATACTGAATAAATGGACGTAAATATATAAATATGTTTACAAGTTAGGAACAGGCTTTAAAGTTAGTCAAGCATGAATTAATAAATTGGTGTTTGAGGATATGAGAAGCTAGGAACATTGCAATATTTCTTAAAAAAAAAGGGAAGAACGTATCGACTAAAGTGCCGATAGGGGACAAGGAGATTGGGTTTGTGTGTGACCCCCTCACTAGTGGGGAGGTCGGAACATTTAGAAGGAAATGACGGTCCTGGATGAGAATCCGATAGGATTATCAGAACAAATTAATTTTTGAGGCCCAGTCTGTATATGCGGGCTGAGTTAATGTCTATGTTTGAATATACTATTTACTGGGAGAGAAAGGAGACTTATATGGGGATACTGGATAGGGAAAGTGTTAATTGAGATTAAAAAAAACTAGTAGCAGTGCCGGTATTAAGCTTGCCGGATAATTTGGCATGAGAGGGGGTTGGTTAGGGGTGAAGACAAATATCCCCTTCAGAACCCTAACTGGGACCACCACAATATAGAAGGGTGGAATAATATGTTAGACATGCAAAATTTGATAATCCAAGGGATACAAACTTGCATCCCCAAACAACAAAATTTAGCCAAGGTTTTCGACCTGAGGCAGGGAAAGGACGAGTCTCCCTGTGCATTCTTACACAGATTAAGGGAGTCGGTTAGGAAATGTTCGGGTATAGACCCAGATGGGGAAATAGGATGACGGATGGTAAAGGTTCACTTCGTGACAAAGGCATGGCCTGATATCCAGAAGAAGTTACAGAAGATAGAGGACGGGAATGGTAGAAATGATTCGGAGTTGTTACAGGAGGTTCAGAAAGTATTTGTATGGAAAGACATAATGGCGGAGGAAGATAATGGTAGCAGTAGTAAGGGAGGACTGTATGAAAGACAAAAGGAGTCTGATAAATAAAGTGGTTATCTAAATCTGAATATTTATGTCTTTGTGGGCCGGCCCCCGATAGGAATTTTGTGTTGGTGAAGATTTATGTGTGTCTTTGTGTGTGTAAATTTGATTGTAAAAAAGTCTCTGTGGATGTGAGAATTTGTGTTTGTGTATGGATTTTTTTTAAAAAAGGCTTCTCAGCTAACATGCAGTTTAACACTTTGTGCTCTGGCTTGAATTCATCTGTTTGTTAATGGTTTTATGTGTGAAACTTGTTGTTTGTCATTTGATTCAGTGTGTTATTTTTGATTGTAATTTTATGAATGCTCAACGTTATTTTTTTCTCATGATATGATTTTATTAGAACTTAAGGAGGACCCTGATACTGGGAGAAAACAGCAGTATAGGTGGACTGTCTTAGCTGAAGGTTTTACCGAGTCACCAAACTTGTTTGGACAGATCCTAGAACAAGTTCTTGAGGGCTTGACTTTAAGACCAACTTTAAAGTTAATTCAGTATGTGGACGACCTCCTGTTGTCCAGTCCCACCCAAACTGACACACAGCAGGGAACCAATGATTTATTAAACTACCTTGCAGTGGAGGGATTGCGAGTTAGTCAGAACAAACTACAGGATGTGGAACGGGAAGTAAGATATTTAGAGCATTTGATCAGTCAAGGGCAGAAGAGAATAAGCCCTGAAAGAGTAAAGGGAATTGTAGAATTAGGACTACCCAGAACTAAGAGGGAACTCCGAAAGTTTCTGGGTTTGCTGGGTTATTGCAGACTCTGGATAGATAATTATGCTACAAGCAGTAGCAGCCACTGCTAAGCTGGTGGAAGAAAGCCAGAAACTGACGTTTGGAGCACCGCTGACTGTGGTTACTCCTCACCAAGTCCGCACTATTCTGAATCAAAAAGCGGGACGATGGCTCACAGACTCCCGAATCCTGAAATATGAGTTAGTGCTCTTAGATAGAGAGGACCTTAAGATAGAGGTGGGCGCATGTTCAAATCCGACTGACTTCTTATGGAAAGGAGGACCATTCATGAGATGGAGTGCAAGGTAGTAATAAGTTAGAACAATTCCAAATTCACACGACATGAGGGGTGGTATCCACCTTCAGGAAAATGAGGCAGGGGAGCAGGGGCTCCAGGGGCAAATGTACCCAGTTACACAGAGAGATAGGCTGCCAGTGAGGCAGGGGGGCAGTGGCTCCGGAACAGATGTACAAAGAAATAGGCTGCTGATAAGGCAGGGGGGAACAGAAACTCTGAGGGTAGATGCTAATTAATATGGGTAACTTGAGAGTGAGTTTCAGGACGTTGAGACAGTAAGTAGACTGTATTGCGCTGAGATTGTTCGTGGGGGCTATACGGCGCGTAGTGCTGCATTGAAAAACGGTAGGTAGGGAGCGGGAGCTCCGGGGGCGGATGCGCACAGACACAGGGAAAACATTACATTTGACAACTGCGATGTGCTTGAAAGAATTAAAATGTTACTGACAACCGACCCTGAACAGTTCCATATGTGGAGCAGTGACCTCCGGGAAAAAGGGGGGGAAGATCTGCCACATGGGGACTGCCCAGCAGTACTGGAGACTGCGAGTGGAGATAGTTGGGGAAAAGAATTAGCACTTGAAGACCTGGTGGTCGAGGGGAGGTCGCTATGAGCTCCGATGCGCAGACACAGGAGACAGTGACAGGCAGACATAGACAGAGAAACCAACACCATATGAGAGAGAGAGAGAGAGAGAGAGAGAGACTGGCTGTGTGTGAGGACCTACAGAGAGAGAACGGAAGCTATTACATTTTGTTGTGTTTCTGGCTGAAAGTCACCTGTTCGTTAGTGCATGAATGTTTGAGTGTTTATCACCTAGAGCTTGAGTCACGAGATATGTGTATCTGTAAATACGTTGAGACCCTGGGCTTCGCTGTTTCTCGTTTACTTCACAAGGGACTCCTGACTCGGACACCACCTCTGGATTTCGTTGTGCACACTATTGAACCCGGTGAAGGGGTTTTGATCAAACACTGACAACAGTTAACTCTCGAACTTGTGTGGGACGGCCCGTTCCTAGTACTCCTCACCATTAAACGGCGGAGAAAATCTGGCAAATGGCCAGTCACCTCTCCAGTTAAGAAAGGAGTCTGGACAGCCGAATCAACACGTGACCCACTATAACTCAGACTGAACAGACTTTGATTAACTGACTATACTATGGCGACGTGAGTGCGGGGACTGTTTCTTCAGAATTGTATGTTAATCTTGTTTTGTGCTTTGATATATTGTTTAAGTTCTTAGCACTAGTCAGAATTATGCTGCTTTTCCTGTTACTTCTGAGTTTTGCTCATATATCTTTTTCAGATGTTGTGTCAATGATTTCTGTTTCGGAATTTCCACAAGTTATAAAAATTGATGCTTGCAGCATAAGTAGACTGCCCAGATGTAGAGTTTCAAAGGGAATATCTTTCCACCAAGATATTTCTTCACACCCTACCGAACTGCAAAAGCCACCGCCTAGCATCACTATCCATAGAGCCCCCTTTAGCCCAGCCCTAAACTGTTTTGACAGGAAGTGTCATCCTATATATATCTCACCATTAAAAATGCTTCCTCTGAAGTCTCATTTCCCCATAAAAATGGGTCTCAACTCCTTAGTAAAGATTTAAAGATAGAGATGACAGTGTATGGGAAGCGTTTTGTGTGCTGCTATTTTTGAATTGGCGTCGGACGGGGACAGGCTTTGGGATTCCTTGATTCTCAACTGCAACATTTAACCCCTTACACTGATCCAAAGTCACTGCAGATTATAGAGGTTAAAGACCTGAGACAGACTCTTGAAATAGAAACAGGATATGGAGAAACAAATGCCTGGATTGAATGGGTTAAATATACTGTAAAAAGTCTGAACAAAAGCAATTGCTATGCATGTGCCTCCGGTAGGACAGTGTCTCAGGTAGTTCCCTTTCCGCTCGGGTGGGAGCGAAACAAACAGGGCATGGAATGCATGATAGCCCTATATCAAGATGAGACTGCATGGAAAAGTCCGAATTGTGCCTCTTTGTCTTTGATGTTCTCTTCCTTAAAAGGACATAAGAGGCAAGCTCCCCCTGTGTTTTCTGCCGCTGTTGGGAATCACACATCGTGTGTTTATAGACAGGGTGGATCTATTGATTTGGGGGAGCTGAGATTGTGTTCGGTGATTAAAAACGTTCCTGAAGCAGTGGAAGGAAGAAATTACTCATCTTTAAACGTTCCCCGAGCAGATCTGTGGTGGTATTGTGGAGGAAAACTACTGAGACCCACCCTGCCGCCTGATTGGAAGGGGATATGTGCAATTGTACAATTGGCAATACCATTCACCTTGGCATTTGAAAGAGAACAGTTAGTTGGGAGAAAAGGAAGAGATAAGAGATCACTGCTACCAACTTCTGTTGATGAAAGGATTTATCTTGATTCAATAGGAGTCCCTAGGGGGGTGCCTGATGAGTTCAAAGCTCGTAACCAGACTTCAGCAGGCTTTGAATCATCCCTGTTCTGGTGTGTTACTATTAATAAGAATGTGGATTGGATAAACTACATTTATTATAACCAAGCACGGTTTATTAACCATACTAGTGATGCAGTAAAGTGTTTGTCCGAATAACTGGATGCCACCAGTCGTATGGCTTGGGAAAATAGACTGGCCTTGGACATGCTCTTAGCTGAAAAGGGGGGCGTTTGTGTCGTGATAGGCTCTCAATGTTGTACTTTTATTCCCAACAATACGGCCCCTGATGGCTCGGTGACCCGTGCCCTGGAAGGTCTCCAGGCACTGGCTGATGAGATAGCTGAGAATTCAGGTGTAAATACTAATTGGACTGGCTGGCTAGAGCGGTGATTCGGTAAATGGAAGGGGGTGATGGTCTCAGTGGTGATTACACTTCTGTTGGTAATCGGGATTTTAGTTGCTTTGGGCTGTTGTATAATTCCATGTCTGCGTGGTCTAATTACCCGCCTTATTGAGACTGCTTTGATTAAGAGTGACCCGCATACATTTGTGGGCATTCACCTTCAAGCTGATGCAAATGATCCTGAGGCTGATTGGAATAGACAGGCCATGATTATGTTGCAGAAATTACAGACAGCATAAAAAGACAGGGGGGATTGATATGGTTAATGTAATTTCTGCAGTTTCATGCATTCACACACACAAACACACACAAAACACACACACACACCTCACACATAACCCACACACATACACACACCTACACACACACTCACTCACACACACACACACCTCACACATAACCCACAAACATACACACACCTACACACACACTCAGTCACACACATACACACACCTACACACACACACATACACATACACTCACTCACACACACACCTACACACACACACTCTCACACTCTCACACACATACATATACACATACACACACTCACTCACACACATACACACACCTACACACATACTCACTGTACTAAAACTGAGGTTTAATGAATAAAAGCTAAATTATGAAACTAATGATCGACTAGGCCATAATGAAGCATGAACTAGAAGTCACCTCTGTTATGCCAGGAACATGGTAACCTTGGGCAAGAAACCAAGGAATGCTTCAGTTAGACACAGAGGGCAAAATACAATGAAAGCTCTTTTCATGACATCAATAAATGTTATAACTAGTAGCAGAAATTGTAAAATAATATAACATTTTAATTAAAGAAATTGGCAGAGAAAAGCGTGAAATGCTTTAACCAATGGAATTGTCATTAATGATTTTTAATGTAAGAAAAATCCATAGCGTGAGATGTTTAAACCAATGGAATTATCACCAATGTATTTGAATGGAAAAATAATGTATAAGTATTAGTGCTGTAAAATTTCCCGTTGCGACTTCCGAAGTCCTTTTTGGAACTCGCCCAATCTTCGAAGATTGAATAAACATCTGTTGCTCCGTTTGTGTGTGTCTCGCAGTATTTCGATTTGCCACGGGAGAAGTGATAGCCGGTGGGGATAAGGGCTGATACCAGTCAACTTGGAGTTCGCCTTTTTGAACTTAACCTTGCGGACAGTCTCCCTTGATACAAGGGTTAAAGGACTGTCCGCGGTTGGCAGAGTTCGGAGGCAGGACCCGGTTGTTCTGAATCAGATCCCTAGAGTTAGAATAGTTAGCCAAGTGTCAGGAACTATTCTCCGGAGATTCAGAAAGCCTAGACAGAAATCACTTATAACAATCCCTGCATTCAGTAAATGAGCTGAGACTAGGGTGGAGTTGGGTGACTTCACCAATGAAGAAAGTGTGTTTTTGGAGTTGGGCTCTTCCTCCACATCACCCCCACCTCTCTCCCCTCACCAAATCACAGGTATTGTTCCTTGTTCTATCTGTCTGTCTTTTCTGGTTATGTCCTTCTCTCCCATTCTGCTACGAAGTAATATTTTGACCTCACCGTTGTTGGAAAAACCTACTCCATCCCCACTCTCCCATTCCTTTCTAAATTCCTTGTATGTGGTGTCCCTCAAGGATCGATTCTTGGTCCCTCCTGTTTCTCACCCACATACTGTCAGGAGGTGACATCGTCCAAAAGCACCGTCTGAGGGTTCACATGTACACTGACAATGCCCAGCTCTCCCTCCCCATCATCCCTCTCCATTACTCAGATATCAAACTGATCATCACACTCCCACTACGCGATTGGCTGCAAATTCCTGCAACGGAACATTGAAATGGTTAAACCCATTGCCTTCAGTTGCTGTTACAAATTCCTTTCCCTTACTGCTGAGCCCCTCCCTCTCCCTGGGAACTGTCTGAGGCAGAACTACACTCTTCACAATATTGCTCTCATATCTGTAACCCCAAGGTGACCTTCTGATCAGGTATCTCCACAATCACAAACACCAGGAATTCCAATCTCTAAAACGTTGCTTCCCCCCCCCCCGCTTCACCCCAGCTCCATTGCTACTGAAACCCCTGACCCGTGTTGATGTTGCCTTAAACTTGACGAATCTAAAACAGAACCCTTGATTCCGTGACGATCCGAGTATCTGATTTGAGATCCCTCATGATGGGAAACATCCTCTCAGTATTTACCCTGTCAAACTCCTTAAGAATCCTGCATGTTACAATGAGATCACCTCTCATTCTTCCAAAGTCCAGTGAGTAGAGTCCCAACATTTTCAGCCTTTTCTTAAAAGATAATCCCTACAAGCCAGGGATCATCCCAGTTAATCTTTTCTGAAATGCCTGGGATGAAATTATGTATTCCCTTAAATAAAGGGACCAAAACTTCTGTCATTACTCCAGATGTGGTCTCACTCGCACTTTGTAAAGTTACTCTCAGGTATATACTCCAAACACTTACACTGAAAACTCCTTGTAATAAGAAACAACGTTCCATTCCCCATCCTGATTCCCTGTTGTAACTGTGTTTCCTACGCAATTACCCCTGGTCCCTTTGTGGTGCAGCTTTCGACAGTTTCCACCATTTACATAGCACTCTGTTCTTTTATTATCTCCTCCAAAATGAGCAACTTCACAATTTCCCAAATTATGCTCCATTTGCTAACTTGTTGCCCACTTCTCCAATGAATCCCTCTCTGTAAACTGTTTATAATCCTTTTGGGACTTTACCGTTCTGCCTTTTCTCAGAGATTTCCCCGCTCATTCTTCTAAACATTTCCTGTGAGCACTGGGCAGTGGGAAGCAGTTGTTACCTTTTCAGAGAGACTCTTTGGAATGACTGGGAGGAGCTTGCTGCTCATGGGTCAGAATGGAGACAACTTGCCCATCGAGCTGCATGAGCCTTTCACCCACCCTGTCTAATTGATGAGGCACAGCGGTAGCACGGAAGGAAAGAAAAGGAAGCACACATCCTGCTCTCCACATCGCACTGACTCTTGAAACATTGTGTCCCATGTGTCAAAGATCTGCCCTGTTCAGTCACATGAAGACCCAGTGTGGAAACTCACAGAAACCCATACAGATTTCCCCCTGAACTAACTGCTGACCCCCACAAGGGGTAATGTGTCCAGTCATCCTGGGCCAGGAGGAGGGGGTGGTGAGAGTTTCTTAAATGAACTGACAGTGACAGTTTTATAAACGTGTATTACAGGTGGACATTCAGATGGTAATCTCAGTAATTGTAACGCCAAACTGTGACAAAATTACTCAATTCATCAGGAGCTGGATATTCACATTGTGTGTGAGTATTGTGTTCCAGCTCATTTCCATTTGCTGTATAAATGTCCTCTTTTGAATCACCCCACACTCTCAGTAGATCTCCCCCAAGTCTTCAATATGTGTCCTGTATTCCTTTTCTGATGAACTCATGAGTGTAAGGTGGATTATTCTAAATCTGTAAACCCCTCTGTCACAGGGCACCCGCAATTTCCTCTGCTACAAGGAGAACAATCTGTTTCCCCAAACCCCTGATTCCCCAATGTCTGTTTGCTCCCGATAAGGCACACATCAGGATTGTGTTGGAACATTCTCCACTTGCCTGCATCAGTGCAGACACCAACAATATTAAAGTGAACATCCTCCAGGACAAAGCACTGTGCCTGAGTGGCGTCCCATCCCCCACCTTCAGCGTTCCCTCTCCCCACCCCCGGGGTACAGCGGCATCACTGTGTAAAAGGTAGTCAGCATTGTCCTCCCAGACCATAGGGCTGCTGTCTCATTAGGGAGAAATGTCTGGTGGTGGGTTTAACCTGAAGGTTACCACAGCCCAGGCAAGGGGAGAGGTTGAGAACAAGAGTCCATCTATTGTAGATGGATATTCTTGATATGTATTAACAACACCCATGTCTCTGCAACTAAAATCCCCCATTCCTTGTACCATCCTGGTAAATCTCCTATGCCCCCTCTCAGGGACCCTGCCATCTTTCCCAATGTGTGGGTGATCTCTGGTTTGCACAGACCCAGCTGCTCTGTGTTCCTGTGGGTGATGTCATCATCGAGCAACAGTTGCATTGAACCTCACTGTCTGTAAGGGTGGGAGACACAGAAATCCCGGTAGCATTTGAGATGTATTTAGTGTGCACTTGTGATGCCATGATAGATGAGACTTTTCCACAATTATTGGAAAATAGATGAGGACAGTTAGGTGGTAGTTTTCTTTGTCACAGACCCGACGTACTACCAGAGCCTTTTTTCTGTTCTGTAGACCGCTGAGATGTTTATTATAGGAATATGACAAGCTCCATTGGACTTCAGGTCAGAAAGGGTGATACTAGATTAGATGACAGATGATTGGCCGATGTTTTGGGAGGAAAAGGAGATTGAGAGGTTTAAGGAAGAATTCAGAAGCTCAGCACAGAATCGGAAAGGGCCGTCATCAAGTGAGAAATAAACATTGGGAATCCTGAAGGCTGGAAATAAAAAAGGCACATATAGCAGAGCTTTGAGAGACTGGAGGGGATTAGAGATAGGGAGAGTAATGAAGCTGGAGGAGATGAAAGTTGGAGAGGATTCTGAGGATTGAGGATGTTACAGAGATAGAGATATTTCTGATAGACTTTTTTGAGTTTTGAGGCTGGAGAGGAATTATCGAGATAAGGAAGAGTTGTAAGACTGGATGAGGTGGCATTGACGGAGAGTTCCGAGCATAGAGGAATTTACAGAGATAACGAGCGATAGAGTCAGAACGTTATACAGCACTGACACACACCCTGTGTTCCAACCAGTCCGTGTCAACCATAAATTCGAACTGAACTAATCGCATCTACCTCCACTTAGTCCAAATCCATCCAAGCATTCCCTATCGATATACAGGTCCAAATGCTTTATCCTCTTAGAATCCCAATCCCCTACCGTTTTACTCCACATTTACCCCTTACTAATTCACTAAACCCAATCATCCCTGAACACTATGGGCAATTGAGGACTGCCAGTTCACCTACCCTGTACATCTGTAGCTTGTGGGAAGAAACGGGAGCACCTGGAGGAACTCACGCTGACACGGGGAAGCATATCCAAACCCAATGCAGGAATTGAACCTGTGTCCCTGGCAGCAGTGCTAACCATTAAGCCACTGTGCCACCCTTAAATTGTAATTGTATTCACAGCTACCACGTCCTCTGCTAGTTTATTCCACATGTGAATCACTCTCTGTACAAAAACAAAAAATAAAATCCGGAACGTCTTTTTAGGGTCTTCCTTTTCTCACCCACTCTTGAATCGTGCCCCCTCCTGGAAAGGGCACCTGCTGTTCACATTACCTATACTCTTCAGGATTTTATAAACCTCCAATCAGGTCACCCCTCAGCCTCCTACACCCCAGTGAAAGAAGTCCCAGCCTACCTAGCCTCTCCTTATAACCGAAAGCATCCATTCCCATCAACATCCTGGTAAATCTCTTCTGAACCCGCTCCGGCTTAATAACATCTGTCCTATAACAGCACAACCTGAACTGAGCACAGTATTCCAGAAGAGGCCTCACCAACATCCTGTACAACCTCAATGTAATGTCCCAACTCCTATACTCAAAGGTGTGAGCAATGAAGGCAAGTGTGCTATACATCTTCTGAACAACCCTGTCTACATGTGACATAAACTGCAAAGATCTGAACCCCGAGGTCTCTTTGTTCTATATCACTATGCAAGGCCCGACTTTTAATCAGTGTAAGTCCTGCCCTTTTATCAAGGTGAAATATTTGGCATTTATTCCAATCCAGAACATCCTTCTAGTATAAAGGCAATAGAAGTATACTTAAGAGGAAAATCAGTAAGGCAAAAAGGGGACAGGACACAGCTTTGGCGAATAGGGTAAGAACAATCCAAAGGGTTTTAATAAATACATTAAGAGCAAATGGGTTACTAGAGACAGAATAGGGCTCCTCAAGGATCAGCAAGGCAGCCTGTGTGTGGATCTGCAGGCGATGGGGTGGGGAGGGGATACTAAACGAGTATTTTGCATCAGTATTTACTGTGGGGAAGGATATGGAAGATATAGAATGTTGGAAATCGATGGTGACACCTTGAAAAATGTCCATATTACAGCGAAGGTGGTACGGGATGTCTTGGAACGCAGAAAGGTGGATAAATGCCCAGGATTTCATCAGGTGTGTCCTAAAATTCTGTAAGAAGCTAGGGAGGTGATTGCTGGGCCCCTTGCTGAGATTTTTGTATCGGCGATAGTCACAGCTGAGGTGCCAGGAGACTGGGTGTTGGTTAATATGATGATACTGTTTAATGAAGGCGGTTTGGACAAGCCCGGGAATTACAGACCTGTGAGCCTGATGTTGGTGCCAGACAAGTTGTTGGAGGGAACCCTGAGGGACTGGATTTGCATGTATTTGGAAAAGCAAGGACTGATTAGGGATAGTCAGCATGGCTTTGTGTGCGGGAAATCATGTCACTTACTTGACTGAGCTGTTTTATGAAGAAGTAAGAAAGTGGATTTTTGAGGGCAGAGCGGTAGATGGGATCTATATGGACTTCAGTAAGGCGTTCGACAAGGTTCGCCATGGAAGACTAGTTAGCAAGATGAGATCTCACCATACCAGGAGAACTAGCCATTTGGAATATAGAACTGCCTCAAAGGTAGAAGACAGAGGGTGGTGGTAGAAGGTTGTTTTTCGGACTGGAGGACTGTGACCACTGGAGTGCCACAAGGGTCGGTGCTGGGTCCACTACTTCTCATCATTTGCATAAATGATTTGGATGTGAACATAGGAGGGATTGTTAGTAAGTTTCCAGGTGACACCAAAATTGGAGGTGTAGTGGGCAGTGAAGAAGGGTAACTCAGGTTTCAATGGGATCTTGATCAGATAGGGAAATGGGCTGAGGAGTGGCAGATGGAGTTTAATTTAGATAAATGTGAGGTGCTGCTTTTTGGAAAAGCAAAGCCTAGCAGGACTGATAGACTTAATGGTCAGGTCCGAGGGAGTGTTACTGAGCAAAGTTTCCTTACAGTGCAGGTTCATAATTCCTTGAAAGTAGAGTCGCAGGTGGATAGGATAGTGAAGGTAATTGGTATAGAACATAGAACATAGAAGGATACAGCGCAGTACAGGCCCTTCGGCCCTCGATGTTGCGCCGACCGAATCCTACCTAACCTATACTAGCCCAATAACTTCCAAATGCCTATCCAATGCCCGCTTAAATGACCATAAAGAAGGAGAGTTCACCACTGATACGGGCAGGGCATTCCATGAACTCACAACCCGCTGTGTGAAGAATCTACCCCTAACATCGGTCCTATACCTACCACCCCTTAATTTAAAGCTATGTCCCCTAGTAACACCTGACTCCATTAGCGGTAAAAGGTTCTTAGTATCTACCCTATCTAAACCCCTAATCATCTTATATACTTCTATCAGATCTCCCCTAAACCTTCTCTTCTCCAATGAGAACAGCCCCAAGTGCCTCAGCCTTTCCTCATAAGATTTTCCTACCATTCCAGGCAACATCCTGGTAAACCTCCTCTGCACTCGTTCTATAGCTTCCACATCCTTCCTATAGTATGGCGACCAAAACTGCACACAATACTCCAGATGAGGCCGCACCAGAGTCTTATACAACTGCAACATGACCTCAGGACTCCGGAACTCAATTCCTCTGCCAATAAAGCCCAGTACACCATATGCCTTCCTCACAGCACTATTTACCTGGGTGGCAACTTTCAGAGATCTGTGTACATGGACACCAAGATCCCTCTGCTCATCCACACTACCAAGTAGCCTACCATTAGCCCAGTAATCCATCATCTTGTTATTCCTACCAAAGTGAACGACTTCGCACTTAGCTACATTGAATTCCATTTGCCACATTTCCGCCCAGCTCTGCAACTTATCTATATCCCTCTGTAACCTACCACTTCCTTCCTCACTATCCACAACTCCACCGACTTTTGTGTCATCCGCAAACTTGCTTACCCAGCTTTCAAGTCCTTCCTCTAGATCATTTATAAAGATAACAAAAAGCAATGGTCCCAAAACAGGTCCTTGTGGTACACCGCTAGTAACTGCGCTCCAAGATGAACATAATCCATCAACTACTACCCTCTGTCTCCTTCCAGCCAGCCAATTCCTAATCCAAACCTCTAATGTATCCTCAATGCCATACCTCCGAAGTTTTAGCATTAGCCTACCATGGGGAACCTTATCGAACGCCTTACTAAAATCCATATACACAACATCTACTGCTTTACCCTCATCCACTTCCTTGGTCACCTTCTCAAAGAACTCAATAAGGTTTGTGAGGCACGACCTGCCCTTCACAAAACCATGCTGGCTATCCCTGATCACGTTATTCCTACCCAGATGTTCATAAATCTTATCCCTTACCATTCTCTCTAAGACTTTGGTATGATTTACATTATTGGTCAGAGCAGTGAGTACAGGAGTTGGGCAGTCATGTTGTGGCTGTACAGGACATTGGTTTGGCCACTCTTACAATATTGAGTGCAATTCTGTTCTCCACCTATCAGAAGGATGTTGTGGAACTTGAAAGGTTCAGAAAGGATTGGTGGCAGAATATTCTTTAAAGGGTAGAATAACCAGTGGGAGGTCATTGGACATTGGTACCAATGACACAGGAAGAGAAAAAGATAGGTCCTGATGAGAGAATATAGCAAATTATCCTGGAATATAAAAAAGTAGATACTCGATCGTAATATCTGAATTACTCCCAATGCTACATGCTAGTGAGAGTAGGAATAGCAGGATGGAGGAGATGAATGATTGGCTAAAGATCTGGTGTAGGGCAGAAGGATTCACATCTTTTGGTCATTGAATTCTCCTCTGGAGTAGAAGTGACTTGAATAAGAAGGATGGATTGTCCCTGAATTGGAAGGTGACTAATATCCAGGCAGGGAGATTTGGTAGTACTACTCGGGAGGCATTAAACCAGTGAGGACGTGGGGGTAAACCTAAAGAGATAGTGAGAAAGGAGGTAAGTCTGAGGCTGCTACAGTTCAGAAATCAAACAGTCAAGGCAGAACGCGGTAGAACTGAGCAGTTACACTGCATTTACTTCAATGCAAGAGGCCTGACAGGGAAGGCAGATGAGCTCAGGTTATGGTTTGAACATGGGACTGGGATATCATCGGTATTATAGAAATATGACTCAGGGATGGATGTGACTGGCAGCTGCATGTTCCAGGGTATAGATGCTATAGGAAGGATAGAAAGGGGGACAAGAGAGGAGGACGAGTGGTGTTTTTGGTTAGGGATAGCATTAGAGTTGTGCTTGGGGACGATATTCATGGGAGTAAGTTCAGTGAAATTGTTTGGACGGAACTGGGAAATAAGAAAGGATTGATCACCTTATTGTTAATATCTGTGTGTGTTTCATCTGATTGCTCTGATTTCCTCCCACTATGTAAAGATGTGCAGGTTAGGTGGATTATCCAGGCTGAATTACCAAAGTGTTCAGGGATGTGCAGGTTGGGTGGATTATCCAGGCTGAATTACCCACAATGTTCAGGGATGTGCAGGTTAGGTGGATTATCCAGGCTGAATTACCCACAGTGTTCAGGGATGTGCAGGTTGGGTGGATTATCCTGGCTGAATTACCCACAGTGTTCAGGGATGTGCAGGTTAGGTGGATTATCCAGGCTGAATTACCCACAGTGTTCAGGGATGTGCAGGTTAGGTGGATTATCCAGGCTGAATTACCCACAGTGTTCAGGGATGTGCAGGTTGGGTGGATTATCCATGGGAAAGGCAGCACTCCATGGGTAGGGTGGGAGTCTCTGAGGGTCAGTGCGGATGTCATGGGCTGAATGACCTGCTTCCCCACTGTCTGGATTCTCTGGTAATTATAATAGTTTTAAAATAGTTCCAAAAAAGAATAGACCAGATCTAAAAGTTGCTGTTCTAAATTGGATAAAGGTGCATTGTGATTGAACAAGATAAAATCTTTCAATACTTCTTTGCTATTCCCAGGTAAAGGGACGGCTGAAAAGTGGGAACATAACATAAGGAATAGGAGCAGGAGGAGGCCATCTGGCCCCTCCAGCCTGCTCTGCCATTCAATAAGATCAGGGCTGATCTCAGCTCCACTTTACTGCTCTCTCCCATAACCTTTAATTCCTTTCCTGTTCGTAAATCTACATTTTGACCTAAAGACATTCAAGATGAAAGTCTCAACTGTTTCAATCAGCTGGGAATTCCACAGATTCACAACCCTTTAGCTGAAGAAGTTTCTCCTGAACTCAGTCCTAAATCTGATACCCCCTTATTTTGTCGCTATGCACCATAGTTTGTCCAGTCCACAGTGGAAATGACCTCCCTGCTTCTATCTTATCTACTCCTTTCATAATTTTATATTTTTCCTATACAATCTCCCATTATTCTAAATTCCAATGAGGATCATGCCAGTTTTATCAATCTCTGCTCAGAAGGCAACCCTTTCAACTCCAGACTCAAACTAGTGACCCTGCTCTGCACCCCCTCCAGCGCCATTACATCCTTCCTGAAGTAGGGGACGAAAACCTGTACACAGTACTCCAGGTGTGGCCTCCCCAGCCCCCTGTACAGCTGCAGCATAACCATCCCTCTAGCAATGAAGGACAATATTCCCTTCACTGCCTTAATTACCTGCTGTACCTGCAAACCAACTTCCTGTGATTCATGCACAAGGACACCCAGCTCCCTCTGTACAGCAGCCTGCTGCATGTTTTCACCATTTCATCATCCAGTTTGTTGTTAGTCCGACCCAAAGGGATGACCTCACATATCCCAACATTGAACTCCATCTGCCAGACCCTTAACCACTCAATTAACCTCTCTGTATCCCTGTGCAGACTGACGGTGGCCTCTGCACACATTGCTCTACCACTCATCTTAGTGTCGTCCACTTTTCATGAATCCATGCTGTGTCTGCTCGATGAGACAATTTCTATCCACATAGCTCACTATTTCTTTCTTGAGAGATCAGACATTTCCCCCACTACAGAAGTTATGCTGACACGTCCATTTTAAAATATTGGCATCACATTTGCAGCTTTCCAATCTGTTAGAACCGTCCCAGAGTCAGCAAATTTTAGTGAATTATCACGAGTGTATTTGCTATTTACCCACTGCCACTCCTTACAGTCCCCGGGGATGCATTCCATCACGGCCAGGAGACCCATCTACCTTTCGGCTGGTATCTTTCCCAGCACTGCCTCTTTACTGAGAATGATTGATTGTTTCTCTGTCTTCATCTGCCATTGCCCCCATAGGCCTGCGACAATCTGTATATAGACAGTATGTTCCTGTTAAGGCCGAGGCTGGGAGGTGTAAGGAATGCTGCTGTCAAGAGGAATTGTGGCTCTGATCAAGAAAATGAAGGAGGGATATGGCAAGTCCAGACAGCTGGGTTTGTGTGAATACCAAGAGGTATATAGGGGCAGTAGGAGTATACTGGAGGGAAACAAGAGGGCAAAAAGGGGACGAGAGAGCTTTGTGAAATGGGTTTGGGGAAAATCCAAAGAGATTCTAGAAATACACTAAGGACAAAAGAGTAACCAGGCAGAGAATAGCGACCCTCAAAGATCAACAAAATTGTCTATGGATCTGGAAGAGGCAGGAGAGATACTATCTGCGTATTTCATGTCCGCTTTTACTGAAGGAGGATATGGAAGTGAGAGAGTTTGGAGAAATAAATAGGGATAACTTGACAAGTGTCCATATAAGTTATGAGGCACTGGAACTTGTATAATGCATCAAGATTGATAAATCCCTGATACATGATCAGGTGAATGCAAGAACTTTGTGGGAAGCTAGGGAAGTGATAGTTGGGTCCCTCGCTGAGATATTTGTATCACCGAGGTGCTGGAAGACTGGCGCCATTATTTGAGAAAGGTGATGAGGAAAAGTCAGGGAACAATACACTGGTGAGCCTGGAGTCAGGAAAATTGTTGGAAGGGCTTCTCAGGGATAGGATTTAGATGTAATTGGAAAGGTAAGAAATGATTAGGGACAGTCAGCATGGCTTTGTGTATGGAAATCACTAACTTGGACTTCAGAAAGACATTCAAGGTGGAAGAACTAGCTATTTGGATATAAAATTGGCTGTAAGGTTGGAGACAGAGGATAGTGGTGAAGGGTTGCCTTTCGGACTGGAAGCCTGTGATGAGCAATATGGTGTAAGGATCGGTGCAGGGTTCACTGCTTTTCATCATTTATATCAATGATTCCTATGGTTCGTGACTTTACATAGACACCAAATTGGATCTGGAGGAAGTGGATCGGGAAGAAGGTTACCTCAGAGTACAATGGGACTTCAATCAAATGGGCTGGGGAGTGGCAGGTGGAGTGAATTCAGATAAATGTGAGGTGCTGCATTTTGAAAAAACAAATCAGGGCAGGACTTATACATTAAATGGGAAGGTCCTGGGGAGTGTTGTTGAACAAAGAGACCTTGTCGTGCAGGTTGATAGTTCTTTGAAAGTGGAATCATGGATAGGCAGGGTAGTGAAGGAGGCGTTTGGTGTACTTGGTCAGTGCATTCAGTATTGGAGTTGGGACATTGTTTTGCAGCTCTACAGGACATTGATTCAGCCACATCTGGAATTCTGCTTTCAGTCCTGGTCTCCCTGCTGTAGGAGTGATATTACAGAACATGAAAGGATTCTGAAAAGATGTGCAAAAGTGTTGCCAGGGTTGAGGATCTGAGCTATAGGGAGAGGCTGAATAGGCTGGGGCTGTTTTCCCTGCATCATTGGATGCTGAGAGATGACCTTCGAGGTACATAAAATCGTGAAGGACATGGATAGGGTGAACAACCAGGGTCTTTTCCCAAGGTTAAGTGAGTACAAAACTAGAGGGCACAAGCCTAAGGTGTGAGGCAAGAGATTTTAAAGGGATCTTAGGGGCAATGTTTTCAAGCTGAATATGGAATGAGCTGCCAGAGGAAGTGTGGAGGCTGGTAAAATTACAACATTTGAAAGGCATCTGACTGGGTACGTGATTAAGAAAAGTTTAGAAGGATATGGGCAAAGTGCTGGCAAATGGGACAAGATTAATTTGGGATAAATGGGTGGCATGGATGAGTTGGATTGAATGGTCTGTTTCTGTGCTGTACATCTCGGAATTTAACTATTTGAGGATAAATTTGGAGTGCTACGGGTAAATGGGAGGGGAGGAAGGGCAGATTGGCAGCATGTCCAGAGGGAGAGAGTATAGCCGCAATGGGCTGAATAGCCCCCAACCCCTGTGCTCTGTGATACTGCCCCATTCACTGTGAATGATGAAGCTCATCCCAGGGCAGAGCCACAGACATATACAGCACGGAAACAGACCCTTCAGTCGAACTTGTCCATGCCGACCAGATATCCTAGCCTAATCTAGTACGATATGGCAGCAGTTGGCTCATATGCCTCTACACCCTTCCTATTCATACACATCCAGATGCCTTTCAAATGGTGTAACTGTACTAGCTGCCACCACTTCCCCTGACAGTAGCTTCCATACACGCACCATCTCTACATGAAAAAAGTAGTCTCTTGGGTCCCTTTTATATCTTTCCCCTCTCACCTTAAACCCATGCTCTCTAGTTCTGGACTCCCCCACCCCAGGGAAAAGACCTTGTCTATTTATCTCATCAATGCCTCCCATGATTTTATAAACCTCTCTATGAGGTTACCCCTCAGCCTCCCACACTCCTGGGAGGATCCCACCACACATGTCACAATGGGGCCTGGCTGATTGACGGCAGCTTCAGAACAATAGGAGACTAGATGTAATCCTCCAGCCAATGGGAGTGAATGAGGGGTGTTGCCAACAGGCCAGCATGTGACCATGAGCTGTGCAGGTGCAGTGTCACTGGGCAGGGCTTGCTAAGAGACCCAGTGAGTGTGAAGGGAGTGGGAGAGAAATGGAGTTAGTGTGGACTGGGAGGGTTTATAAACTCATGATGTAGGCTGCTAGACCTGAATTAGAAACTCCCAGTAAATGAAAACCAAAAGAACTGTGGATGCTTAAATCAGAAACAACAACCAGAAGGTACTGGAAAAGCTCAGCAGGTCTGGCAGCATCTGTGAAGAGAAATCAGAGTTAACATTTTGGATCCGCTGACCCTTCCTCAGAACTGATGTCACTGAGAAAAAATGTCAGTTTATATGCAGAAGGTAGGGGTTAAGGAGTAAATGATAGGTGGTGATATAGTCCAAAAAGAGATATAGCAGCAATTGGACAAAGGAATGAATAATGATCTGGCTGGGGGAGAGTGAATAGATGTTAATGGAGACTGTTAGTGACTAACCATAGGTAATGTGTAATGGCAGGCTATGTAATAACAAGGCCTGGTGTGTGGGGTGGGGCACTAGGGCGCAAGGACGTGGGAGACTTAGGACCTAAAATTAATGAATTCAGTTTTAAGGTCAGAGGCCTGAAGGGTCCCCCAAGTACAAAATGAAGTTTGTTCTTCCAGCTTACGTTAAAGTTTGGCGCAGGAGAAGTACAGCCGGTCAGACAGTATCCAAGGAGCAGGAGAATTGACATATTGGGCCTGAGCCCTTCAGCAGGATTCTGAGTGGGGAAGAGGGTTGACAGATAATAAGATGTGTGTGTGGGGCTGGCGAGAAGGTAGTTGGGAAGGCGATAGGAAGATGCTGGTGGAGGGTAATGGTGAGAGGGTGGAGTGGGTAATTAAGAAGGAAGATGGACAGGTGGGACTGTTCAAGAGGGTGGTGCTGAGTTGGAGGGCTGGATCTGGGATATGGTGGGGGGAGGGGAAATGATGAAACATTGATTCTGTACTTAAAGGGTCCCAAGGTAGAAGATGAGGTATTCTTGCTCCAGGAGTCATGTAGCTAGGATTTTGTGGTGGAGGTGGCCCAGGACATGCATGTCCTTGGCAGAGTGAGAGGGTGGGTTGTAGAAATGGTTGACCACAGGACAGTGGGGTTGATTGGTGCACGTCTCCCAGAAAGGTTCCCTGAAACATTCTGCAAGTTGGCGTCCTGTCTCCCCATTGTAGAGAGCAATGAACACAATAGATGAGGTTATTCAATGTACAGGAACATCTCTGCTGGATGTGGAAGGGACCTCTGGTGTCTTGGATGGAGGTGAGGGGAAGGTGTGGGCACAGATTTCACACCTCTTGCAATGGCAGGCAAAGGTGTTGGGAGTGGAGGATGGGTTGGTGGGGAGCATGGATCTAATGCGGAAGTCACAGGGAATGGTCTCTGAGGAATGCTGAAAGGGGTGTGGAGCTAAAGATATCTCTGTTGGTGGGGTCTGATTGTCGATGGTGGAAATGGCAGAGGATGATGTGTTGTATCTGGCTGAAAAGTGAGGACTTGGGGGTTCTATCCTTGCTGCGGTTGGAGGGGTGGGGTTCAAGAGCAGAGGTGCAGGAAGTGGTGGAGATACACTGAAGGGTATTGTTGACCACATGGGAGGGGAAATTGCTGTCCTTGAAATACAGGGCCATTTGGTATGTTCTGGAGTGTTCTGCATCAAGCTTCCCTGGAACACTGCATTAAGAATGAGACAGATGTTGGCCAGGGAACAGGCTCGTGTGTTAAAGTGGCAGGCAACTGGAAGCTCAGGGTCTGTTTTGGTCTGAGGGGGAGCACAGATTTGTCCAGATTGCACTTCGTCTCTTTGTAGGGACTGTCAGATTTAGTCCCAATCACCCACTTCATGATGCTAACCTGTAAACTCCTTATTTTCAATTCCCTGCAGCTCCTTATAAACACAAATTCCAGTACCGTTTTAGGTGGAATGTTCCAGATTCTAACAACTGTCTGTTCACCCCGAAACTGCTGAGGTCCATGTTGACTCTGGGGCTACAAAGGATTGAATTGAAAGATGAGATGCTGTCCCTGAGCTCCCATTGAGATGTATTGGAACAGTACAGGAGGCTGAGGGCAGTGTGGGGTGAGCAGACAATGAAAATGACATGGCTGCACTGAGATTGCTGCTTGGCTCAATGAGAGTGTTTTGGAGTTGGGTGTAAACAGAGCGAGGTGGGACAGGGAGAATGTGAAGCTGAAACTCCGTTTTGTTTCAGCCCATTCAGAAATTCACATGGTCCCAAAGGTAACAGCCAGTTTGTAAGCGATACCTGTGGAAATTTTGTAACAGTTTTTAAGGTATAACGTATCAACTTAAGTAAAGAATACGGGATTTTGATTACAATGTTTGAAGGGTAGGAAGATTGCTCGCTCATTTAAATTCTCTAAATGTGAGTAACTAGCTGAATCTAGAGAGCCTGTGTGACCAGAGACCTCAGACCCGTGGTGTGCTCCTTTTGTACAATGTGGGAAAATTAGGGATGTTTCCAGTGTCCCTGACGGGCTATGTGTGCAGGAAATGTGCCCATCAGCAGCTACTGGGAAACTGCTTTTCAGACCTGGAGCTGTGAGTGGACTCACTGTGGAGCATTTGCAATACTGAGAATGTTATGGACAGCATGTTCAGTGAGTTAGTCACACTGCAGGTGAGGGTTACACAGGCAGAAAGGGAATGGGGGACCATCAGATCAAGTAAAAGGCTCAGGAAGGAAGTGCAGGAGTTCCCAGTGGTTATTCCCTTCCCAAACAGATACTGTATACCGCTTGGGATTCGTGTGAGTGTGTGCGTATGTGTTGGTCTCAGAGGCAATCAGCAACAGCCAACTTCATGACACCGGAGATAGCTCTGCTGCCCAGAACGGGAAGAAAGATAGTGTCAGGGGATTCAATAGTCAGTGATACAGACAGGCACTTCTCTGGCCACAGCCATGAATCCAGGATGGTATGTTATCTCCCTGGTGATAGGATCCGCGATATCATGGTGCAGCTACAGGACATTCTGGAGCTGGAGGGTAAACAGCCCGTGGTTGGAGAACACATCAATACCAACGACAGCATGAAACAAAGGGATGAGTGTTTGAAAGCTGGATATTGGGAGAGCAGGGACACATTATAATGCAGCTCCTGAAATGAAATGATGTCAGACTTGCTCCCAGTGCCATGTGCTAGTGAGAGCAGGAATAAGAGGGTAGATCAGCCGGATATGTGGCTGGAGAAATGGTGTACCAGGGAAGGGTTTAGATTCTTCAGGCATTGGGAGCGTTTCTGGGTTAGGTGGGAACTGTACCAGCCTGACCGGTTACCCCTGGGCAGAGCTGGGTCAAATCTCCTGGGGGGGGGGGTGCTATTGCCAGTTCCATTGGTGAGGTATTAACTAGTCTGGCAGGGGGTGGGAGCTAAAGTGTCAGGTTAGATGGGTCAGATTCAGGACAGAGAGTGGGAGGTAGAATATTAGTGATGTAGTCAGCGGCTCCGAAAACCAAAGGAAAGGAGGATTAAACGAGGATTGAGTCCCTCTTCATCCATCAGTCCTGACATCCCAGGAATCAGAGTCAACAAAATCTGGAGCTGTACAGCTCTCTGTCTCCAGTGCTTCAGCAAAATGGTGGGAATCTGCAACAAACCCAAGAAGTGCTGGAGATCCCCAGCAGGTCGGGCAGCATCTGAAACGGTGACACCTACAGGAAACATTGCAGCCTTGGTCATCTTTTTCGCTGTCCACTAAACCTCCAATTTTGGCGTCATCTGCAAAATTACTAATACCTTCTGTGTTTACATTCAAATCATTGATATAAATGATGGAAAATAGTAGATACAGCACCAATCCTTGTGACACTCCACAGGCCTCCTGTCTGAAAAGCATCCCTCCGCCACCACTCTCTGTCTTCTACTTTTGAGCCAGGTCTGTACTCAAATAGCTGGTTTCTGCTTTATTCCATGAGACCTAACTTTGCTAACCAGTCTCCATGAGAAAGCTTGCCGAATGCCTTACTAAAGTCCACGTTGATCATGTCGACCAGTCTGCCCTCATCAATCATTTTTGTTACTTCAAAAAACATTCTAACCCCTGGAAAACATAACAGTTACAGCACCAGAGTAATCAGCCCATCGTGTCTGTGCAGATCATAATGCCATCCCAAACTAATTCCATCTGCCTGTAACGTGATCCATATCCCTGATAACCTATGCCTGCTTATGTGTCTGTCCGAATGCCTCTTAAACTGTGATTGTTTCTGCTTTTCCCATCTCCCAAGAGAATACATTCTAGTCACTGACCACCTTCTGCACAAGACATTTGTCTGACACAACTCCCTTTAAACTTGCACAGATATTGTTGGAAATGCTCAGCAGGTCATGCAGCATCTGTGAAAAAAATCAGTTAAAGTTTCAGGTCTGGTCACCCTCAGAAACGTTATCGCTGATTTCTCTTCACAGATGCTGCTAGACCTGCTGAGCGTTTCCAGAAGCTTCTGTTTCTCTTCCTGGTTTACAACATCTGCAGTTGTTACGGTTTTCATATTCTTTAAACTTGCTCCCTCTCTTAAATGTGTGGCTTTAGAATTTGTCATTTCCACCTTGGAAAAAAGATTTACGTTTTCGTTTGGATTCCCCTACCCTGGGAAAAAAGAAACCATGACTAGTCACCCTATCATTGATCCTCATAATTTGATAAAGTTCGATTAAAGCCACCTAACGTGTCCAGTGCTGCAGGGAAATAGCCTCAGCTTATTCACACTCTCCCTATGGTTCAAATGTTCCAATCTGGCAACACCCTTGTAAATCTTTTCTGAACTCTTTCAAGTTTCCCAACATCTTTCCTATAGCAGGGAGACTGGAATTGAAAGCAGCGGGCATTCCAAAAGTGGCCAAGCCAATAAATTGTACAACCGAAACATGATCTCCCAGCTCCTGTACTCAATGCACTGCCCAATAACAGCTAGCATACCGCACACCACCTTCACTGACCTGTCTACCTTCAACTACACTTTCAAGGAACTATTAACCTACACTGCACAGTCTGTTTGTTTGTCAATACTTCCCAAGAACTTGCCATTAAGAGGTTGAGTCATATACTGGTAACATCCTTCTGAAATCAGGGAGACTACAATTGAATGCAGTATTCTAACACTGGCCTGGCCAATGCCCTACTCAGCCACAACGTGACCTCCTAACCCCTATACTCAGTGACAGAATCCCTGCAGTGTGGAAGCAGGCCTTTCGCCCCATGAGACCATACCAACCATCGGAACAGCATTCCACCCTAACTCTGTAACCTACCATTACCCAAAGCTAATCCACCTCACCTGCATGGCTTTGGATTTGTGGGAGGAAATTAAGAGCACCCAGAGGAAGCCCACGCAGACACACAGGGAGAATGTGCAAACACCACACAGACAGTGGAGTCGAACCAGAGTCCATTTATTGACCAGCACATTCCATTCAATGTTAGTGTCCCAAATTCCATGCTCAGCACCTGATCTCCCTGAAACTTTCCAGGAACTATGCAGTTGTTCTGAGCCCTTCAGAGGGAATTAAGGTGAGGAGGACAAAACACAAACAGGGTTGAGTTGTAGATCTATAAAATAACTCTCCATCATCCTCCCGCTCTCCCCCTCCCCGCTCTGTCTGTTCCCCCCCTCTTTGTCGTCGCCCCACCCCCTCATGGGTCGTCCTCCCCTCTGTCGGTCTGATCCCCCATCTGTCGCCCCCTCAGTCTGTCCCTCCTCTCTGTCGTTTGCCCCCTCCAGTGGGTTGCCCCTCTCCTGTCGGTCATTCCCCCCTCTCCTGTCGGTCGCGCCCCTCACCCTGTCGGTCGCACCCCCCCGTCGGTTGCCCCCTCCTGTCAGTCGCCCACCGCGTCTCTCCCCCCCCCACCATCAGTCTCCCCCTCTGTTCCCCTCCTCTCTAATCCTACTTTCTGTCCCCACCTGTTTCTGTGCCACCCCTCTCTATCCCCCCTCTCTTTCCCTACCCATTGCTGTCCCACCCCTGTCAATCCACCCACTCCCTGTCTGCCTACCCTCCCTCCCAAACCCCTAGTTCTGTACTCCCCCACTGGAGGGAAAATATCTTGTCTATTTACCCTATCCATGCCCGGCCTGATTTTTAAAATCTCTTTTAGATCACTGTCTAGCCTCTGAAGCTCCAGAGAAAACAGCCTATCCAACCCTGGCAACATGCTATACTACTTTTCTGACCTCTTTCAGATGGATGTTCTTAAACATGATAGGAAGGAGAACAGAATTCGATGGAATATTGCAAAAGTTGCCGAATCAATGTCCAGTACAGCCGCAATATGACCTCCCAACCCCTATACTCAATGCTCTGACCAATAAAGACAAGCCGGCCAACCGCCACCTTCACTATGCGATTTACTTGCTACTCTACTGTCAAGGAACTATGAACCTGCACTCCTAAGGGATCTTTGTTTAGCAGCACTCCCCAGGAACTTACTATTAACTGTAAAGGCCTGCTAAAGTTTGCTTTTCCAAAATGCAGCACCTCACATTTTTCTAAACTGAACTCCTCAGCCCATCACCCATCTGATCTAGATCCCCTTGCACTCTGAGGTAATCTTTTTCCCTGTCTACCACACCTCCCATTTTGGTGTCATCCGCAAACTTACTTACAATACTTATGTTCACATCCAAATCATGGATATAAATGGAGAAAAGTAGTGGATCCAGCACCGATCCTTGTGACACTCCACTGGTCACAGGCCTCCAGCCTGAAAAGCACCCTCTGCCTTCTACCTTTGGGCCAGTTCTGTACTCCATACGATCTAACCTTGCTGACCAGTCTCCCGTGAGGAACCGTGTCGAACGCCTTACTGAAGTCCATGTAGATCATGTCCATGCTCTGACCTCAGCAATCCTCTTTGTTACTTCTTCAAAAAAACTGAGTCAGATTCATGAGACATGATTTCCCATAAACACAGCTGTTATTAATATCCAGGATTTAACTCTGTACATCAGGGTCTGTGTTACCCAGTTATAGGTGTTAATATTCGGGATGAAGTTCAAGTATGCCAGCATTTTGTCAGTGACTGTGTATTGAGTCTTGTTAATGTCACCAACACAATTGAGTTCCTTTTTGAAAGGCGGTCCCCGTATCCCTTGCCCACCAGGAAATGGTGGCAGTGTCCTTACCTCTGGACCAGGAGGATCGGGCTCAGAGTTGAGGAACAGCATCTTTGAAGAGGCTGATTAGAAAACCTGCCCAAGCCACCAGGCCATACTGTCTCCCAGCTGTCCCTGCCTCAGCCTCTAAACAGAACCTTCCTGTAGTTTCTCTCCTGTCAAACTCTCCCATTGCTCAGTTTGTCCAGGGTCCCGTCCTGCTGCTGCACTGCTCCTGTCCCTCACTGACCTGTCTATCCCCCAGTGTCCTCCACATTCATTCATTGTTTACAATCTCATTACCCCAGTTCTCCAGCTCCACCCCTTCCCGTCCATAGAGACGGCTCAATGATTAGCACTGCTGCCTCACAGCACCAGGTACCCGGTTTTGATTCCAGCCAAACCTGGAATTTGTGCATTCTCCCCGTGTCTAAGCGGGTTTCCTCTGGGTGCTCCGGTTTCTGCCCACAATCCCAAAGATGTGCAGGACAGGTGAATTGGCCATTTTAAATTGCCCATAATATTAGTTACATTAGTCAGGGGTAAATATAGGGTAGGGGAATGGGTCTGTGCAAGTTACTGTTTGGAGTGTCGGTATGGACTTGTTTGGCCGAAGGGCCAGTTTCCATACTGTAGGGATTCTGATATATTGGGCAGCAGCTGCTGTCAATCACCCGGACTCCTGTATGATCGGGAGCACGTGCTGTAGGAGAGGAGACCAGTGTATGGGCACAGTGTTGGCCTATTGTGGGAGTATGCACAGTACGGGTCAGTGCCTGGGAAGGAGGCTGTGGTTGTGAGGGATTAATCTGTCATTGGCAGCTTCCTCCCTCTGGGAGCAGGACCCAGGGGAATGGCCCCTTTCCTGGTGCCCTGACATGTGATCAGACTATTAGTGGTGCAGCATTTTGCAGAAAGTTATCAGAACTCTTTTTTTGTGAAGATTCAGGGTTTTTGTGGAAAGTGACAAGGATGGACCTGCAATTTGAGTTCTAATTTGGTTCATTTTAGTAAGACGGGTTTTGGCCAGAGTGTGCAGGAAGCAGTGCATGCAGGATGGTTCTCATCAGAGGATTCACCAACAACTCCCCTCATTACAAAGGAGTGAGGAGGTTGGTTTGGATTTCAGTTCACAGAAGAAAGAAATTGTTAGATTGAGAGTTAAAACTTTGGGAAACATGAAACTACAATTTAATACTATAATTATCTTATAAAGATCCATCCTGTATTAATATGGTGAGTTGTTTTCTCAGTTGTAGGATACTGAAAGGGTGGATTTGTGGATGAGAAATTCAAATTGAACTTCCTGTTCAGATCTGATAGTTACTTGATCCGTGCCGATCTGAATATTCATTGGCCTTTTCATGTGGAAGGAAAGGTGTGTATTCTGTCCATGGGCGAATATTTCAAATCTCAGTGTGACTGGAAAAACTACTGAGACACAGCCAAGTCCATGTTAGGGTGGTGACTGTGGAGAAAGAGTTCATTTGTTTTTAGAAGTCTGAAAAATCATGGTATGTTTCCCAGGAAAAATTAAGCCACAGCTTTGCTTTGTAGAAGGACAAGTCTTTAATTAACCATGCAACCAGAAAGACACAAGGATACCTGCACCATGTGAAATAATATGAAAATGGGATTGTTGTAAAGGAGTTCATTCTCGATCATGGATTGTAATCCATTGGCGTTGTCACGTTGGTTCCAGCGCCGTGGGGAAATACTGGAAATATGATGAATGCAGTGTAGGTTTCAGTTATTAAACTGTAAAAGGTGCAGAACAATTTAAAAGGATGTTCTCAGGGCTCAGGGGTCTGAGTTATAGGGAGAGGTTGGACAAGCGAGGATTTTTTTGTTTAGAGCAGAGGAAACTGAGTGGGTACTGTTCTAGAAGTGTGTAAGACCATGAGAGGCATGGATAAGGTGAATGCATTCAGTCTTTTTCCCAGGGAATCAAGGACTGGAGAGCATCAGTTGAAGGTTAGAGGGGAAAGAATAAAAGAGAAGTTGAGGGGCAACTGTTTTACACAGAGGGTGGTATGTATATGGACTGAGCTGCCAGTGGAAGTGGGTGAGGCGGGTACATTAACAACAGGTAAAAGACATTTGGACAAATACATGTATAGGAAAGGTTCAGAAGCAGATGGGCCAAGTGCAGGGAAATGGGGTTAGTGTGGATGGACATTCTGGTCAGCATGGGCCAGTTTGGGCCAAAGGGACTGTCTCTGCTGTAGGACCCTGACTCCAAGTATATTTACTATTTCTCCCGCTATCTCCGGTAGCACCCTGGGATGTATTCCATCAGGGCAAAGAGACTTATCTAGCTTTAGCTCCATTAGCTTGTCCAGCTCTAATGCTTTGGTGATAATCGTTGTTTCATGGTCCTCACCTTCCTCAGTCTCCTTATCAATTACTGGCATGTTCTTCGTATCCTCCACTGTGAAGACTGACTGCGGTGTACTCATTCCTAAACCCTGCTGGATAAGAATAACTTGATACAGAACTCTGAGAGGTCTTCTTTGAGTCTTTATTGATGAGATATGGCAGTTACCTGGATAGTGTACATGCAGAACACCTCCAAGCAGCATCAGGTAACTCCCCATCTGTCCGATGTAAAGCTCCCATTCTTTATACCTATTGTGGTTTGAGACTTTGAATAGAGAGTCTCTCTCAGTATTATCTCCATGGCAACGGTCAGTTAGAAAGTCTAGTTCAGTTTCGCACTTTGTGGTTAAAACATACACCCCTGCGGCTCCCTCAAGTACCTGACAGGCACTTCAGTTTCAGTGGGGCTGTATATCAGGATTCTGATATGGAGGAGCCAGTGTTGGAGTGGGGTGGACAAACTTCTAAATCACACAACACTAGGTTACAGTCCAACAGTTTATTTGGAAGTACAAGCTTTTGGAGTGTGCTGTGATTTGTAACTTGATCAGGATTATCTCTATGATAACAGTTAAGTGCTTCAACAATTACAGAGACCATATGTTCCCCACACAATAGAACATAGAACATAGAACATAGAAGGATACAGCGCAGTACAGGCCCTTCGGCCCTCGATGTTGCGCCGACCGAGTCCTACCTAACCTATACTAGCCCAATAACTTCCAAATGCCTATCCAATGCCCGCTTAAATGAACATAAAGAAGGAGAGTTCACCACTGATACGGGCAGGGCATTCCATGAACTCACAACCCGCTGTGTGAAGAATCTACCCCTAACATCTGTCCTATACCTACCACCCCTTAATTTAAAGCTATGTCCCCTAGTAACAACTGACTCCATTAGCTGTAAAAGGTTCTTAGTATCTACCCTATCTAAACCCCTAATCATCTTATACACTTCTATCAGATCTCCCCTAAACCTTCTCTTCTCCAATGAGAACAGCCCCAAGTGCCTCAGCCTTTCCTCATAAGATTTTCCTACCATTCCAGGCAACATCCTGGTAAACCTCCTCTGCACTCGTTCTAAAGCTTCCACATCCTTCCTATAGTATGGCGACCAAAACTGCACACAATACTCCAGATGAGGCCTCACCAGAGTCTTATACAACTGCAACATGACCTCAGGACTCCGGAACTCAATTCCTCTGCCAATAAAGCCCAGTACACCATATGCCTTCCTCACAGCACTATTTACCTGGGTGGCAACTTTCAGAGATCTGTGTACATAGACACCAAGATCCCTCTGCTCATCCACACTACCAAGTAGCCTACCATTAGCCCAGTAATCCATCATCTTGTTATTCCTACCAAAGTGAACGACTTCGCACTTAGCTACATTGAATTCCATTTGCCACATTTCCGCCCAGCTCTGCAACTTATCTATATCCCGCTGTAACCTACCACTTCCTTCCTCACTATCCACAACTCCACCGACTTTTGTGTCATCCGCAAACTTGCTTACCCAGCTTTCAAGTCCTTCCTCTAGATCATTTATAAAGATAACAAAAAGCAATGGTCCCAAAACAGATCCTTGTGGTACACCGCTAGTAACTGCGCTCCAAGATGAACATAATCCATCAACTATTACCCTCTGTCTCCTTCCAGCCAGCCAATTCCTAATCCAAACCTCTAATGTATCCTCAATGCCATACCTCCGAAGTTTTAGCATTAGCCTACCATGGGGAACCTTATCGAACGCCTTACTAAAATCCATATACACAACATCCACTGCTTTACCCTCATCCACTTCCATAGTCACCTTCTCAAAGAACTCAATAAGGTTTGTGAGGCACGACCTGCCCTTCACAAAACCATGCTGGCTATCCCTGATCACGTTATTCCTACCCAGATGTTCATAAATCTTATCCCTTACCATTCTCTCTAAGACTGAAGTCAGACTCACTGGCCTATAGTTACTAGGGCTATCCCTACTCCCTTTCTTGAACAATGGGACCACATTCGCTATCCTCCAGTCCTCTGGTACTATTCCCGTTGACAATGACGACATAAAAATCCAGGCCAATGGCTCTGCTATCTCCTCCCTAGCTTCCCATAGGATCCTGGGGTAAATGCCATCAGGCCCAGGAGACTTATCTATATTCATCCTTTCCAATATTCCCAAAACCTCTTCCCTGCATATTTCCAGGGCATCCATTCTAATTATTTGTGATTCCATATTCACATCAGCAACAGTGTCCTGTTCCTGAGTGAATACTGATGAAAAGTACTGATTTAATGTCTCTCCAATCTCCTCCGCCTCCACACACAACTTCCCACTACTATCCTTGACTGGACCGATACCTACCCTAGTCATCCTTTTATTCTTGACATACCTATAGAAAGCCTTTGAGTTTTCCCTAATCCTACCAGCTAAAGACTTTTCATGTCCCCTTCTCGCTTTTCTTAGCTCCCTCTTTAGCTCCTTCCTGGCTACCTTATAACTCTCAATCGCCCCTACTGAACCTTCACGCCTCATCTTTACATATGCCGCCTTCTTCCGTTTCACAAGGGACTCCAATTCCTTACTAAACCACGGCTGCCTCACAAGGCCCTTTACACCATGCCTGACTGGTACATACCTATCGAGGACACGCAGTAGCTGCTCCTTGAACAATCCCCACATCTCATTAGTGTTCTTCTCTTGAAGCCTGTTTTTCCAATCCACACAACCTAAGTCATGCCTCACTGCATCATAATTTCCCTGCCCCCAGCTATAGCTCTTGCCCTGCGGCGCACGATTATCCCTCTCCATCACTAGAGTAAAAGTCACCGAGTTGTGGTCACTGTCCCCGAAGTGCTCACCTACCTCCAAGTCTAACACCTGGCCTGGTTCATTACCTAGAACCAAATCCAATATAGCCTCCCCTCTTGTTGGCCTGTCGACATATTGTGTCAGGAAACCCTCCTGCACACATTGTACAAACACCGACCCATCTAATGAACTCGAGCTATAGCTCTCCCAGTCAATATCTGGGAAGTTAAAGTCCCCCATAACAACCACCCTGCTACCTTCACTCTTTTCCTGAATCATCTTCGCAATATTATCCTCTACTTCTCTAGGACTATTAGGAGGCCTGTAGAAAACACCTAACAGGGTGACCTCACCTTTCCTATTTCTAACCTCAGCCCAAACTACCTCAGATGGCAAGTCCTCTTCCATCGTCCATTCCACTGCTGTGATACTGTCTTTGACAAGTAATGCCACGCCTCCCCCTTTTTTACCCCCATGTCTGATCCTACTAAAACATTTGAACCCTGGAACGTGCAACAGCCATTCTTGTCCCTGTTCTACCCACGTCTCTGTAATGGCCACAACATCGAAGTCCCAGGTACCAACCCACGCTGCAAGTTCACCTACCTTATTCCTTATACTTCTGGCATTGAAGTATACACACTTCAATCCACCTTTCTGGTTACAGGCACCCTCCTTAGAGATCGCTGCATTATTCCTAACCTCCCTACACTCAAGGTCCTGTACCCTAAAGCTACAGTCCTGGTTCCCATGCCCCGGCGGAGTTAGTTTAAACCCTCCCAAAGAGCACTAGCAAACCTCCCCCCAAGGACACTGGTGCCCCTCAGGTTCAGGTGTAGCCCATCCTTTTTATAGAGGTCCCACCTTCCCCAGAAAGGACCCCAGTTGTCCAGAAACCGGAATCCCTCCCTCCTGCACCATCCCTGTAGCCACGCATTTAACTGCTCTCTCTCCCTATTCCTCGACTCTCTATCACGTGGCACGGGTAACAAACCAGAGACTACAACTCTGTTTGTTCTAACTCTGAGCTTCCAACCTAGCTCCCTGAAAGCCTGTCTGACATCCTCACCCTTCTTCCTACCTATATCGTTGGTGCCAACGTGGACCACGATCTGGGGCTGCTCCCCCTCCCCCTTCAGGACCCGGAAAACACGATCAGCGACATCACGTACCCTTGCACCTGGGAGGCAACATACCAAACGTGAGTCCCTGTCGCCCCCACAAAACCGTCTGTCTGTACCCCTCACTATCGAGTCCCCAAGAACTATTGCTCTACCTTTCTCCACCCTACCCTTCTGAGCAACGGGGCCAGGCTCCGTGCCAGAGGCCTGAACCTCGTTGCTTGCCCCTGGTAAGTCATCCCCCCCACAAGTATCCAAAACGGTATACTTGTTCTTGAGGGGAATGACCGCAGGGGGTCCCTGCACTGGCTTCCTCCTCCCACTCCACCTCACTGTCACCCATCTATCTTGAACTTTCGGAGTAACGACTTGCCTAAAGCTCCGATCTATGACCTCCTCTGCCTCCCGAATGATCCGCAGTTCATCCAACTCCAGCTCCAGTTGCCTAACACGGGTTTGGAGGAGCTGGAGATGGGTGCACTTCTTGCAAGTGTACTCAGCAGGGACGCTAATGGCTTCCCTCACCTCATACATGTTGCAAGAGGAACATTGCCCTCTCTGCACTGCCATCCCTCTAAAAGTAAGCTTTCCTTAAAAAAAACAACAAAAACCAACTAAAACTAAAGAAACAAACAAGGAAAATGCAGCACTTACCCGCTAGTCACAATTGGTCTTACTATTAGGTTAGAGGAGGTGGAAGGGTGGGAGGCACTACTCGTGTAGTGCCTCGGGTGACTCGCCTACGCCTTTAAATAGGTCCCTCTCTAGCAGTGTAAACTGCTATTCCGGCCCTGGGGACAGTTACTCATCACTTTTCTCCCCCAATCCCATCGAGCTTTCTGTTGATCTTTAAAGTTTCTCTAATCTCCTAGTTTCTCCGTCGTCTTTGCCAATTTGTATGCCTTCTATTACAATTTGATAGACTCCCCTATTTCCTGAGCCACTCATGGCAGATTACTCCTTTTTCCTACAGTCCTTCCTTTTCACTGATATATACTTTTGCTGAGCACTTCGAAAAATTCCCCCGTTGTCCGTCAACTTTCCCACGGTAAAGTCTTTGCTTCCAGTCTACATTAGCCAACTCCTGCCTCATCCTATTGTAGTCTTCTTTGTTTAAGCACTGGATCTTGGGATTGGATTTAATCTTCCAGCTTTCCAGCTGTGTTCTAAGTTCAACCAGATTTATCAGAAGTCTTTTATCAGATTACGAGGTGAGGCGAAGTTTCCTGGGTGTTTTGTGTTACATTGTCGTATTAAAGTATAGGATGGATGTTCACAACAGAGTATTCTGGACGGTGTGAATGTACTGCACAGTCTAAAACCATAAATCACTGTCTCCCCTCAGTTTAAAATTGCAAAATCATTATCTCCTACACCCTTCCTCACTATCTAAGTGTGAAATGCTAATCCACCTGACTAGCCTGCTTTTTCCAAAATCCCCTTTGGTGAAGGTGGTGAGTTTTGGATCCAGCTTTCCAGTTATTACCGTAAGAAGATGAGCACTGGGCACAGGAGAGGCAATGCAGCCCTTCGAACCAGCCCCACCATTTAATACGGTGATGATTGAGCTCACCTCGGTCTCAGCTGGGTTTTTCCCGCCTGCTCTCTCTCACCCTTCATCTCATTGCAAATTCAACATCTGTATCTCTTCATTAAATCTGCTCATTGTCCTGGCATCCACCGCATTTTGAAGAGGGAATGCCACAAATTTGCAACACATTGAGACAAGTACATTCTTCTTCATGAGAATAGAATAGATTCCCTACAGTGCAGAAACAGGGTATTCATCCATCGAGTCCACACCAGCCTATGATGAGCATCCCATTCAGACCCACCCTGTCCCTGTAACCCTGCATTTCCCATGGCTAATGGCCTAACCGGCACATACATGGACACTGGGCAATTTAGCATAGGCAATACACCTAACCTACACATCTTTGGACTGTGGGAGGAAGCTCGAGCACCCTATGAAACCCACGCAGACATGGTGAGAACGTGTAAACTCCACACAGTCGCATCTGGCTGAAATAAAACCTGGGTCCCTGATGCTGTGTGGCAGCAGTGCTCACCACTAGGTTACCTTTCAGTCTCAATTGCCAGTTCCAGTCCATGAAGCAGCCAGTTACATGCCCCAGTGAATTGAATTCTAACAGCAGCATTGCCCTGGTAGGAGAGATTGAGGAGCTTGAAGCTGTCTTCTCTGGAGTATCTAAACATGAAACACTTCAAATGAACAAAATCGTCAAGAGCTCGACAGGATAGATACAAGAAGGATGTGCTCCTAGGCGGGTGTGCCTGGAATAAAATAAGCACTAACTACAGTATCTTTACCCAGCATCCCCTTTAGCTACATAAATGTTGAAGATTTATTTGCTGCTCTAATTCCACTCTCTCGATCACTCCCATTTTTCACTGCTGTAATGTTGATGACGGTGCAAATGTATAAAATTTAATTTAATCCATCCCAAAGCCTCTCTGTACCTGTGTCTCACTTGTGTTCACCGAGACACTCATTCAATCTGACCTCTTTACAAACCCTGCTCTGATATTTCCTTAGAGGGCTCAGAATTAATTATTCACAGAATTGTTACTGTACAAAAGGAGGCTGATTGGCCGATCAGCTCTCCAAAGGAACACCTCACTGAATGCCATTCTTCTCCCTTTACCCCATAAACATTCCAATAACACCAGCGAGTTCACAACTAACCACAGCGATTGGATTGTTTTGTTTGTTCATGGGATCACGGCATCACTTGCTGGGGCAGCATTTGTCATCCATTCTAACTGCCCAGGAGATGGTTCAGATTGTTAACTCAGACAAAAAGACAGAAAGAAAGATGCACATTTAGATCGCACCTTTGATGACCTGGGGCAATGAAACATGAATCAAATCCAATGTTTTCAACCTCAAATCTATGAAAATACAGACACAAAGCTTCCTACTTGTACCAGGCAGTCTCTCCAGCGTCCTTTATTTCTTGAGAAAAGAGGTTTAAGCTGTGTACCCGTTCCTGGTGATTGTAACCTCTGTGTCCTTGTACGATGTATGACTGAACCTTTATTTTCCTGTTCCCTGTGAGCGACATCAGCAGCAGAAACAGGTCCTGACCTGTGCGGGTTTCGGTTGGAGTATTTGTATTGACAAATTCATTCTCATCCTCACATACAGTGTGAAATTGCTGTAAAACAGAAGGAAAGGATTGAGCGAGAACCAACAGAAACACAAAGGCAGTGTGTGTACCTGAGCTGAATGAACCTGGCATGAGGAAAACGTGTCAATAATCACAACTAGTTAGAATCACAGACTCCCTGAGGCGCACAAAGAAACTATTCGGTCCATCGAGTCTGCAATGACCCTACCTCCATAACCCCACATTTTCCATGGTTAGCCCAACCCACCTAACCTACACACTACAGGCCCTGTTAGCATGGCCAATCCAGCAAAACTGCACATCTGTGGGAGGGTCACAGATTATGTCTAAGTGCTCAGGATTGTGGATGAAGGCTCACAAATACTTGACTCTGACACAAATGCTCTTTTTTTTTCCAAAGTAAAATCTGGGGGCAACTGCAACCGGAAAGATTTCTGATTATCTCATGAGGAAGAGAATTCAAAACTCATGCCATTGACCCAGGGGGCGCAGTGAAAGTTACAGAGGTCTGGGAACCATCAGAAATGTAACAGGTTGTGAGCAAGGTGGGGGTGAGACAAGGACAAAAGGACAGTCTGTCACTCGGGGGAAGACCGGAGAGATTAAGCAGCAGAAATGTAATCCCTCAAGGCCACGGGGAATGGAGTTAGGGCTGGGAAAGAAACAAGGAAGCAAGGTGAGCAGCTGCCAAAGATATACATTGAAAAAACAGATCATAATCACATAGAGGGCCGAGTACACAGTCTGAAATTGTTGCTGTCATTGGTGAGTACAGAACGCTGTAAAACCTGGATCGTTCTATTACAGCCAACACATACAGGATGGACAAAGTGGCCTCAATCTGTGCTGTAACTTACTGACAAATTTACTTGAGTTTAATATTCTGGAGAAGTGTCAAATAAATCGCAATGATCCCATTCTGCAGACTTTAGTCCATAGCCCTGCATGTTCCAGCGTTTCAGTTACATCCATGTCCTTTTATTCTAATGTGATGTGGCTACTGCCTTTACAAGCCCATCAGTGAGTTCCTGCCCCCCACCATCCACTCCCCTTCTTTCTGAGAATTAGTTTCATTCTAAAACCTCCAGTTTCTGACCTCTCTCTTAATGAATAGCTCCTTCCTATTCACTCGATCTGGATTCCTCAGCATCTTATCACTTCAATTAAATCTCCGCTTATCCTCCTCTGAAAACTTCCCCGACTTATCCAACCTTTCCTCAGAGCAGACATTCTCCAATCATGGAAACATTCTGATCAATCTCCTCTGTACCCTCTCTGGTGAGAACACATCAACGTGGGGACTAGGAGTGAGTGCAGTACCTTAACCATGGATTAACTTGTGTTCCTGACATTTCCAGTGTCGCCTCCGTGTTCTTGTGGTTGTCGCTGACACAAGAAGTGTCTTGGTTTTCCCACATGGAACTGGATGTGCACTCCATGGGGCTGGGATTCCCTACCATTTGTTAACTAATCCTAAATTAACTTCAGATTAAAACAAGATTATCAGTTACCCAACAATCAACTTCTCCCATTATTCTCAAGTCACCTTTTTAAAATTATTACTATCTAAACACAACAGGCTTTAATTTGCTGAACAAGTATTCAGGTATCTTCTCTGTTATAATCACTTGAAGATTACTCCCTTCAGCTACATTTGGTGAATTGAACACTGATTGTAAATATATGAATATCAAATGGATTTGAGTTTGATGATAATTAATCTAGTCTGACATTCGTGTTGATTAATATCAATATAAACAGCAATGGGGTTGATTCATACCTGCCCTCTGGGCAATTAGGGATGGGCAGGAAATGCAGCTGGGCCAGCGATACCCTCATCCTGTGAATGAATAAAGGAAAATAAAAGTCTCTACCCAGTGTGAATCTGGACATGTTCAACACTGCTGCGAACATTTCCAAAGCTAAGTTCTCTATATGCAAAAAACTTTATGAACTGACAATACCATTGTCCATTACTTGGTGTGAATAAGAGGGAAAAAAAGTCCTTCAAGTTGTGCTTATGAGTAAATTCATTGGTGTCTCAGCAGGATGGCTGCCTGAGTGTATCCCACCCCCCACCCCCAACACACACACACACACACACACACACACACACACACACACACACACACACACACACACACACACACACACACACACACACACACAGCAAGTGAACAGCTTCTCCTCAGACTGTCTGGTTTGGCCAGTTTCCAGGTGGAAATGGGTAAAGAATTCCCTTCTGGCATTCCCCACATTTCCAGAGTCTGTCCCTAGTGTGGCTGCACTAGTGTTTTGATTTCAGATAAGTGCTGGCAGACTGTTAGACACACCCCACCAACCGCCACCCACCCCGCCCCCTCCCAGAACCCAGTATAAAGCAGTAAACATTATCTCCCTCTGTGGAAGGGCAGCCTGTGTTGGACTGAGTAGGAACACTGAGCAGATTTACCTAAATGACAATTTAATCGGTGACCAGACCAGAGAAAGTTAAGTAGGTCCAAATAAAATGCATTATAGCACAGAGAGAGGTCCATCAAATCCAAGCTGGCTCTCTGTAGCAGAATCCAATATTCTCATTCCCCATACGTCCCCCAAACTCTGCAAGTTTATTTCCCTCAGATCTAATATAATTGTTTTTATCAATCATTCATCTTCTCTGCTTGCACCACCATAATAGGCAGCATGTTCTGCATATTTCCAGCCAATACAGTCAGCAGAAACACTTGCTCATCTCCCGCTGTATCAAAACTTTACATCTGATCTTAATTCTTGTGCGATCACCTATTGAATACAGATATTTTTTGTCTGCTATATCTAGGTGTGTTATAATCTTATCCAGCTCTATCAAAAATACATTCAACTGGTATACTTAAAGAAAATACAAATTTCTTCAAATCAATTCAGTGACTGCATTTTCTTCATTAGTGAATCACTCCAGTAAGTCTGTACTCCACACTCTGAAGATCACTCATATCATTCATTATTGATGTATATTTTGTTCCACAAATCCAGACGATGCAAGTTTTCTGCACAACAGCACTAGCTTTATTATTGGGCAGCCGCCGAGAGTTTCAAAGTGTCTCTAAAGTTGCAGAGTGTCTACTTGTAGAGACTCTTCTTCATGAATCTCTGCCTTACCCACAGAGACAGTATATTTAATAGGAATTAGACAAAGACATATCAGTCACATGGGCGATTGCCATTACATAGTTTAAAGCAGGTAATTATGACCTTACAAAGCTTGATGAATGGCGATGTCCTGTGATAAAGTGTGAATGGATTACAGAAACTGATTATCGTATTGTTCATGATTATGTGTTGATGGGTAGAGATTAAGGCTGGAGGGTTCTTCCTTCAGTAAATGGGCGATTCACTTACCTATGCTAATATGGAGGGGAGGTAAGACAATGGGAGCGGGAGGCAGTTTAACAGGGTTGTGCCCAGGGCTCTCAGTCTTGTCTGGAAAGGGCAAATTCCTCTGTCTGGGGTTACGGGGGAATCCACATGTGTGGCTGCAATGCGTTCTATTTTGAAGGTACAGTCCGCCTCCCCCTACTGAGGTGTTCTGTCTGTATTGTAAGAGTACAGGCCTCGTACTCTTACAATGCAGCAGTAAGGCTTTTGGCAGGAGAATGTTTAACCCTTGAGTCGCCAATGCATCCTGAAAGAAAGCAAAGTATGAAACCGGCCCCTCTGTGGTATTTTAAATTCCCCATTCTGACCAGGAATCTGGTGACCAGAATTGGATGCAATGATTGACTGTGACCTAACTAGAGCTTTGTCAATGGTCAGCATCTATTCCATGAGTTTGTTATCATTCCCTCTATTAATGAAGCCCGGTAACCTATACGTTTACTCAAAACACTTTATGTTCTCTCTCCTTAAATGATTTGTACACATTGTCCCCCATCCTGCTGTCCTGCTCCCTGTGTCTGTTCCAATCAAATATATATTCCCTTTCTACACTGCTTCTCTCAAAATGCATCAACTTACTATGTGTTCTAAAGAAGAGACATATTCCACTCAAAATATTATCTCTCGCTCTACACATTCTGCACCCTGGAAAACAGAACAGGACAGCACTGGAACAATCGGCCCACTATGTCTGTGCGGAACATGATGCCATTCCAAACTAATTCCATCTCCCTGTATATAATCCATATCCCTGCCACCCCATGCCTGATTATGTGTCTGCCCAAATGCCTCTTAAACATTGTGATTGTTTCTGCTTTTACCATCTCTCAGGCAAGTACATTGTAGTCACTGACCACCTCCTGCATAAGAAACTTGCCTGACACAACTTCCTTTAAACCTGCACAGATGTTGCTGCAAATACTCAGCAGGTCATGCAGCATCTGTGAAGAAAAATCAGTTAATGATTCGGGTCTGGTCACCCTTCCTCAGAAACGTTATCGCTAATTTCTCTTCACAGATGCTGCTAGACCTGCTGAACTTTTCACAAAAATGTTTTTGTTTCTGTTTTACAGCATCTGCAGTTGTTTTGGTTTTCATTTCCTTTAAACGTGCCCCCTCTCCCCTTAAACCTATCGCCTCTAGAATTTATCATTTCCACCTTGGAAAAAGATTCAGATTATTCCCTCTGTGCCTCTTGGGTCACCCCGCAGCCACTGACTTTCTAGTGACAGCAGTCCAAGTCGTTCCAACCTCTCCCAATCCAGACAACATCCTGGTAAACCTGTTTTCAGTCTCTCCAAAGCCTCCACATCCTCCTTATGTGGTGATCAAAACGGCACACAATACCCCAAAGGTGGCCTGATTACAGTTTTATAATCACTCCCCTGACAGAAGGCAAGCCTGCCATCCACCTCCTTCACCACTTTCAGGGAGCTGTGAACGTGCACCTGAAGATCCCTCTGTATATCAATGCTGCTCAGGGCCCTTCCGTTTAGTGTATACATTCCTCTTGCAATGTGCCTCCCAAAATGCATCACCACACATTTGTCCAAATCAGATCTATCTGTAATTTCTCCGTATAACCTTCTAACTGATCCTTCTTGCTGGATCCTTTGACAACATTCTTCACTGTTCACAGCTTCATCAATTGTACCATCTACAAACTTGCTAATTCAGTTGTTTACATTTTCTTGCTAATCACTGATATATGTTGCAGACAACAGATATCCCAGTTCTGATCCTTGTGGAACAGAGACACTGGCCACAGACCTCCAGCCAGCAACATGTCCCTGCACAACTGTTGCTGGGAGAAGTATCAAAGAGGAGCCTGAGTTTAGCAGCGCGGTGAACTTTATTCAGCGCTCTTTACTTAAGCATGATGGGACAGTTCCCTCTCGAGAACTCTGTGACTCCCCCAGCCAAGTAAGGCTGGGTTTCCTTCATGCTTTCCGGTAATATTTTCTCTCGACCCGATCTCCTGGGTTTGGAATGTCAGCTCGGATATTTCTGTGCTTCCTTTCCCAGTTTCTGATTCTCTGTTCCTCTGCAACTTCCCCCTCTCAGCTCATGCAGTTGCTTTGCCAGTACATTCAAGGATTGTTTGACCCTATCCTTGCCATTGGACATCTCGGGCGCTCCCAGTGCCACACCCTGTGGCACCTGCGTAGTCCGTCCGGTCACTAATACAAAGCGGGACTGCCTTGTTCCTTTTGCTGGAGTTGATGTCAATTTAATTAGGATGGTGAGGAGTACTCTAACCCATCTCTGCCTGTCTCTGGGAGGGCTTTAGTCAGACTAGCTTTCAGTGTCTGCTTCATTTCTTCTGCTGTACCTGAGCTCTGGGGGTGGTATGGGAGATGGGGTTTCTGTTCAGTACCAAACAGGCCACAGAGCTGTTTAACTACGTTCCCTGTAACATGTGTCCCTTGGTAAGAATCTGCAGGGGAATGCTTCCACCCACTGCATAAACTTGTTTATTAAGACCCAGCAGGATTTCCTTCCCTGAGATTGGGATGGGGGTGTATGTAAAATCTGTAATTGTTCCCATGGGCCCCTGGGTCCCTGCTGCTTGCCTCCATTTTATCCTGATTGCTTTCCCTGGCTCATATAGTGTGTACAAGACTACACCCCTTCAACAAAAAGCTGCTGTATCTCTCCCTGTTCCAGGCCTCCTCCTGTAGTGGAGCATCTGATATTGCATTGTATCCTGCCCAATATGGGCTGACCCATGATATGTCTTTAATAATGTTTGTCTTATACAGTGCAGTGGCCCTGCTGGATCATCCAGAATCTGTCTTGTCCAATTACTGCCCCACCCTTTTCCTATTCCTGTTTCTCCTGTTGTGGGACTGTTTCTGGGAATATCTTTAAACCTTCCTCTCTCAGTTCTGCAGCTACTGCCACTGCCATCTCCTCAAATGTCTGCACTGTTTCAGTCAGTATTTTACCTGCCTTACCCACATACTCACTGCCCCGTTGGTGTGAGATTTCTACTTTCCTGTGAGCTCTAATCTTTCCTGATGAAGGGCTTGTGCTCGAAACGTCGAATTCCCTATTCCTGAGATGCTGCCTGGCCTGCTGTGCTTTGACCAGCAACACATTTGCAGCTCTAATCTTCATTATTTCTGCTTCACTGGGAAAGTCAGCTGCTCCCACTAACTCTCTGACCAGTTCCTCATGCTCTATGTGGCCCCCAGACAGGGTGATGTACCCTCACCGAGCCTAGACCAACACATGGTCATGAACAATACCAATTGCATGCTGACTGTCTGTGTATATGCTGACTCCCTGACCCCTGGCTAATGTCAGTGCTTCTGTCAGGACTTGTGATGGTTCTGTCAATTCTGGAGAATTCTCCACAAAAGGCCTCCAATAATTAAACAATCTAAAGTTTCCTTACCCCTTCACGATGTGCCGGTGGATAGTTTTAAAATCATGGTCTTTCGTTCCACTAGGATTATCCCCTCTGCCTTCCTGATTTGATCTCCCTGTCTCTACCTACCTTCCCAGTTACACTCTCTGTGGGTTAATTTAAAGCCCGGCCTGCCTGAAATGACACAATACTATGTTTAATATTTGGATATGTTCTTTCTCACCAACTGAGGTGATGAGGTGCTGGTAAGATTAAATAGACTAACTCCATCAGCCTTACATCGGTGGAATATAATGGAATATTATGGGATCCCTGAGATAACTGGATCCAGGTGTACTGTTTTCCTTTGATAGTAAACACCAGCTTATTCTGCCATTATGGATCAGACCCCATTCACAATATCAAGGGCTGAGACTCTATCCTGTTGCGATTTCAATCCATTAAATACAGTGGTGTGGTTTGCTACTGTAGGATACTCTTTAGTGGTCGATTTACCGAAGGAGGTATAATCAATAGTGAGGTGGGATGAGCCGTCTGGATTCAGTGAATTAGTCTGGGATACTGTCGGTCTGACTGTTCCCTGCTTGTCTCAATCTGTTACTGTCACAATGACTGCCTCCTCAGCCCCAGCTTTAATGGGATCCTGTTTGTGTGGGGAGTGAGAGGGCCCTCGATCTTTACAGGATCTACAGGTAATAACCCACATTCCTGTTTGAGTTCGCCACACTGCTGTTTGGGTCCTAGCTATAACTCCTCAGATTCCCTGACTGTTCCAGTCTCCCTGAAAGGTAACTACCCTGGAGATGTCACCTCTCCTTTGCTTCCTGTCCCGGGCCTGGCCAGGTTGTTCCCATATTACAGTTCGGGTCTCTACATCAATAGTTGCTCCTAACTGTTGTAAAATGGCAACTCCCAGAATGGTGCCTTCCTCAGTTTCACGCTCCCATATCTGAATATATTTTGCCATATCGGTGATCTGCATCGGGACAGGTTTATTTCATCCAGCTTCCTCGATTCCCTCTCCAACTGCTCTCATTTTAGTAATTGAGAGGGTGGGGGCAAATCCATATCGGTAACTGATATAGCTGCTCCTGTATTAATATTTATTAATACAGCAAACACAGCATCAATAAATATTCATGAGCTATGCATGTGCCTATGTGAACACAAGCCACACACAATGTGAACATCTATCTCCCTCTCTCTGCCTACGTTCCTTGGCTATGTGCCCTTTCCTGCTTCCTTTGTAACATTATGGGTCTGATTACCCTCCATGTATTGAAGCTATTCCCCTGTGTTTCTGCGTTTGCCTCAGCTCTCATGACCAATTCAGCATTTGGTTAGAATTATCTCCCACTGGGAGTCCCATGTTTATAATTACAGTTAAAATTGGGTCCCATGTCATCTTTTAAACACATCAAACCGATTTCATCATCACACTTTGGGGTTTGGTAATCCCCCGTGGTCCTTACACACCTCAGGCTTCCTCTCTGTATGATCCTCGATATTACCCTTGGGTCTCTGCGTCACCAAGGTTATTTTAGACCGTCCAGCCTGTTTCCTCCCGATTGTGTCCCTGTAATATCTGTAAATGTCTGGAGGCACTGGTCAGCTGTACACTGGGGGGAACCGGCTCACACCTCCATACTCTCAATGCAGGGACAGGTTCCACTGTACACGTCAGGGCATCTTGGCCTGAGAGATCTTGGCTGACACCATCTTCGGTGAGACTGTGTACTTCAATTAATTCATCCGTATTGTCCCAATGAGGCATATTAATACCATTTCTCTATCAGGTTGGGTGGTCATTCACCAACACCTGTCATTCAGCCGGGTAAACGGTTAAGGTTTGGTTTCTGTCAGTTCCCTTTGTTGCTCCCTACTGTCTAGCCACGTTGAGCTTTGATGCCGAGCGGTGCCATGGACACGGCCTTCTGGGCCTTACAGGGCAGTGGGTCATCCCACCCATTGCCGTCCCCCTATTGATACGAGGGCGCTTCATCATCTAACCCGTTCTAGCCAGTGTCACCATCCTCACTGCCTTCTAAGGAGAGTGGGGCACTAGGTACATCCCCCACTGTCACTACTACCTGGTCCTTTGGCTTTTAGGCCTCACGCCTGAGAGTCACCACCTTCACATGTTCCTTTTCCCCATAATAATGTAACACATTCCATCATTCCTGGAATAAAACAGAACAAAATGTGAATTTGGTTTTACTTGAAATATTTATAACTTGACATTCACTTTACAGATCTATAGAGGTGAGAATTGTACTGTGATTATTTAAGTGAATTTAACATGATCATACAGTGAAAAAACTCTTAACATCAACGACAATGAATGAACTGAATAATATGTGATCATTTGTACCAGTTCTTGCAATGAAAATTTGATTTTATTTTAATGCTTGTCACCCATTACACCATGGGCATTGTTATTAGGGAATAAAGTAATGGAAGGATATCAGAGAAAATAAATAGACTTTAATTTTAGCTTCACTGCAATAATGAACCAAAACAATATTTGGACATATGGGCAAACTACATAACAAAGTTTCCAGTGTCATTATTGACATGAAAACTATTTTAGTTTGCAAGTTGTTTTGTTCTAAGAATAATTGGAAATGAATTGGGATTATGAATTGACCATTCAAAATGTACTTTGAAGAGAATAATTAGATATATTTTTGGAGGAAATTAGGGAAGGAAATAAATATGTATACATTGGTATTAATAGTTTTAAAATGTTTGGAGGTTGACTGGGATTATTTGATTGAGAGAGGCTGCATGATTATAAAGACTAATTCACCTTTTCCATTGCATTGTTGGTTTCACTAGAATCTGTTGTGGTCTAAGCTCTTGTTGTGTGCAATGGGCTGTCACTAATAGCTTCATTAACCTGCGAGTCTCAGATCAGGTTTCCTTTGTCTGTAAGTCAGTCTGTAAGTGCGCGACACACCTACTTTTCTGAGGGGAAGCATAGATTCATTTCAAAGGAAATAAGTGGCAGTTCACACACCAGAGGCAGGGAAGTGTTTTTCTGAAGAATTTCATTGTCTATCTATAAACCGATGGTATCTGTGTTTGTCAGTTTGTGGAGGATTCAGCCCCTTTGTTCTTAGCTGTTTTTATACAAGGAGTTGTTTCATTATGTCTTTGCCAAGAATGTTGTTTACTTTCCCCTTTTACTGTGATTGTGCAGGTTAGAATATTCTGTGAATCAATAATGTTCAGTAACTGAACATTGAATAGTTTAGACTCTAACAGAGCAGTTGCCTTGTTTTCAGCGAATTATTCTCTTTTTTATTTCCTGGTTGTGTTGATTGTTACAGAAACAGACTCTGAGCAATGTTTCCATTCACTTGTGTTGGAGTCACTGACAGCCACGTGGTCAGTCAGTTTATTGCTGAGGGACCAGTTTCTCTGTCCTATTAGATGGTGGTCACTTGCTCAGTTTCCGATGGCTCACCTCAGCGTCAGTCCATTAGCTGCTGAAACCCTGCATCCAGCATTTGTTCCCTCTCACCATGACTATTCCAATACAGTCCCAGCTTGTCTCCCACATTCTACCTCCATTACTTCATGATCACTTCAGATTCTACTGTCTGTGTCCTTGCAGCAAGTTGTGTCAGACACCTACCTCAGTTTTAACCCGATCTACATTATGTTCATGAAGAAAATTTCAAAATTTGGTTCATTGCTTTTAAACTACCCGTGCCTTCACCCTGTCCTCCCTGTGTAGTTCCACACCTCCCTGAGGTATCTGCACTTATCCAATTCCAGCTGTGTGAGAGTTTCTTACTTTATTCTCCTCCCTGTTGGTGGCTTTAGTTTCAGTTGCCTTGAACCTAAACTTGGTCATTCTCTTCCCCCATTCCCTTCAACGCTCCTTAATTCTCCCTGTTTGATCAAAGTTTTGGTTCCCACCCTTTGTAGCTCGGGAACAGTCCTGTGGTATCATTGCTGAACTGTTAATGCAGAGACCCAGAGAATATTCTGTATTCGAATCCCACCACGGCAGATGTGGAACTTGACTTTAATAATCATCTAGCAATATGAGTCTATTGATGAAATTATTCTCCATTGTCAGGAAAAACCCATCTGGGTCACTGATGCCCTTTAGGGAAGGAAACTGCCATCCTTACCTGGTCTGGCCTACATGTGACTCCTGACCCACAGCAATGTGGTTGGCCCTTATCTGCCCTCTGGGTAATAAATGTTGCCCACAGCCAGTGGCACCTACATCCCAGTGAATGAATTTTAAACAAAGATCTCATTCCTTGGATCATGTGAGAGAGAAGCAGAAGGAGACCATTCGGCCCCTCGAGCCTAACCATTCAATAAGGCCAGGCCTGATCTGTTAGTGATTTGTCTTCCATCTCCCCTCAACGTCCCTTAACAAGAATCTATCAACTTGTGTCTTAAAAATACTCAGTGAGCCCACCTTCTGTGGCAGAGAGTTCCAAATTTGCACAGCCCTCTGATGGGAAACAAATATCATCATAGCTGTCCTGAAAGGGTGAACCCAATTTTAAAGCAGTTCCCTCTAGTTCAGGAATGACTCACAAGTGGAAACATCCTTTCCACATCCACCTTATCAAACCATTCAGGATGTTAGATACTTCAGTCATGTCACCCCTCACTCTCCCAAACTCTAACTGTAACAAACCTATCCTGTCCAACCGATCCACATTTTATTTCTGTCACGCCGGGTGTGAGTGGGGTTGAAATGTTGTGTTATGTTTATTATGCAGTGAATGTGTTGCTTCACTGTGTGGGGTCTAAGAGTCAACATGAGCCATAATAGTTTCCCTGTCTCACTGTATTACATATATCTTACATCACTGTCGTGTTTCCATCCCTCCCTACCTCATCTAACTAAAAAGAATGACAAAGATCGAGAAAAGTTGGCAGAAAATTTGTTGTTGCATAAAAGGTATTTGATCTGTTTGTAGAGATTGCATTGTAATTGTAGTAACCAGTTAATTAAAAGTTACTGACAAAATATTTTAAGAGGATCTACTGTTGGTGGTGGAAATGCTGCTGGTTCATATAAGAGAGGGCTGGGGTGAATACTGTACTTGGGAGAAAGTTGAGCAAGGTCAGATTCTTTTATCCTTTTCAATAAGGGGCAGAGATTGCAGCTAGGACAGTGTGGAGCTGGTTTGATCTTGTAGACATTTTAAAAATATTTATTTGATGTGATGTGGGTGTCACTGGCTGGGCCCAGCATTTATTGCCCATCCCTAGTTGCCCTTGAGAAATTGGTGGTGAGCTGTCTTCTTGAGCCGCTGCAGTCTACCTGCTGTGGGTATACAGCACAATACCTTGGGGTGGGGATTTCCAGGATTTTGACCCAGCGACAGTGAAGGAACAGCTATATATTTCCAATTCAGGGTGATTAGTACCTTATAGGGGAACTTGAAGATAGTTGTCTTTCCATCTAGCTGCTGCCCTTGTCCTTCTCGATGGAAGTGGTCATGGGTTTGAAAGATGCTGGTCAGTGAATTCCTGCAGTGCATCTTGTAGATAGTATACATGCTGCTACGGAGCATCAGTGGTGGTGGGTGGATACTTGTGGATGCTGTGCCAATCAAGCGGGCTGCTTTGTTCCGGATGGTATCAAGTTTCTTGAGTGTTGTTAGGGCAGCACTATCCAGGCAAGTGGGGAGTATTCCATCACACTCCTGTCTTGTTTCTAGTAGCTGTTGGACAAGCTTTCAGTTAAATTACTCTTGTAGCCACTGTGTTTATGTGGTGAGACCAATTCAGTTTCTAATCAATGATTATTCCCAGGATGTTGATAGTGGGTGTTCAGTCATGGCAACGCCATCAAATGTCAAGGGATGGTGGTTAGGTTATTTCTTATACGTGATGGTCATTGCCTGCATTTGTGTGGGATGTATGTTACTTGCTCCTTGTCAGCCCAAACCTGGATATTGTCCAGATCTTGTTGTACTTGGACTTGGACTGTTTCAGTACCTGCGGAGGGAATTAATTATTAACGTTCAATAACCATGAAATTATGCAAATTTCTTTTTCTATCACATGTCATGGACTGTATCTTGTGGTCACTCTGATATTCACTTTGGTTATCTCCTTACTCTCTTCCTGATTCAGACACAAATGTTGGATCATCGATCAGGATAAAATTACATCAATTTCTCCTTCTTCACGGTGCACTGATAGATTTTCAAAATCTAAGTGTTGCGAACATCTAATTATTGTTCAGTTCAGTCGGGGGTATATTTATGCTCAGTAAATGCAATAATGGCTCAGTACATGAAGTAATGTGAAGATGTGGCAGTGTACAAACTCACAATGATTGTGAATATCAATTTTTATTTTAACCATATTAACACAGTTGAATTGTTTTAATTATATTTGACTTCAATGCTCACATTCATTGTATTTCTGATCACAATAAGAGTGAATTATTTCTTGTGACAAAATTATTTAAAATTCATGTCACTTTTTTATAGACGCAAAATAGAATCAACACCCATTTGTTCTCTCCTTTACCCATCGCAGTCAAGTTTGAATTGTACTATGCTAGCTTGGTACAGCACGGAAACAGGCCATTCAGGCAGCCCGGCCAGGTTCCCTAAACTAAACTAGCCCCATTTTCCTGTGTTTGTTCCATATCCTTCTGGACGTTTTCTATCCATGTAACTGTCCAAAAGTCTTTTAGATGTTATAATTGTACCAGCCACCGCCTTTCCTCTCACAGCTCATTCCATGTGAGCCAAACACACTTTGTGAAAAAAGTTGCCCCTGTTAGGAAGCATTATTAAAGTTAGGTTGTGTTAAGAAACTTTATTGTTAGGTAGTGCTCACGTAAGGTAGTATTAGCAAGTCTGGAAATTGTTAGCTAAACTAGGCAGCAGTAGACCATTATGTTATACTAGGAGCAGACTGAAAAGCTGATGGCATAAAGAGGCCCCAGGGAGGGTGAAAAGATAACAGGACATTGGAACCGTGTTAGATTGCACGTAGCTCAAACTGAGGTAACAGAATGTTATCAGCTTGGGACCAATGCCATACGAGTATACCGTATCCTACCAAATAAGGATGTAGCACTGGGATGCGAGGGGCTAAAAAGCTAGACAAAGAGAACAATAAACAGAAGGCGCTTTCTCCAGTGAGCTATAAACACCTCACTGTATTTTGTGTACGTCTCTCTCTCAGTAAACAGCTTATATTTTGAATCAGATCCAGTGTTTCTCTCCTTCAAACGAACACGGGGACGGTAGCCCGTCCTAACACCCCTCAGATCCCTTTTAAATCGTTTCCCCTTACCTTAAATGTAATTTACACTGTAGAATCTTTATGACTGCAAAGTTATTAAAAGTTGAGAGGTACTTAGAAGCAGCATAATAACATTCATAGTTTAGTCAGTGAACGGAAGCAAATAAATTCAAGATATTGTGAACATTACAATGAACAACGGATACAAGTTGAGAAAATGTTGGATTGAAAAATAATTCAGTAGACACTTAGATATTTTCTAATCAACTCTGATGTGCTTTGACACATCTCTGTTGAAGTTTAGAATTGAATCCATACCTCCTGGTCTTTCAGTACAGACATTACCAGAGCCCTACATAATGTTCCTATGCAAGAAGGGCAGGACTATAATCACATACTTACGGTGGTTACTCACAGGGAAAACTGCTCAAATATTTATTGTGATAATCAGACTGGGTTGTATTCGACAATTCCAGTGTGTAATGGACTGATAAAAGGAATTAGTAATTCATAAAAATGTTGGAACGAAGCGACAATGATCTTAAACAAATATAAATCTCATGATAATCAAGTAATTAAATATGTTTGAAGCAGTCATTTATGTACTCAAAATTAAACTGCTTTGTAATGCACATGACTTGGAAGTAAAGCATTAGTCATTCAATGTGACTATTAATCGAAAGATAATTTCCCTCATTTTCACAAAATTGTGATTTCTAAGAATTCAAGATTTATTGTAAAAGAATACAGCAAACATTTGTTAATTCTGGTTTGTATACACAAGAAACACGTGAAATTAATACAATGTTTAACGTGAAAAATACTTAGCTCTTATTGTAATAATTAGAAATATAGAAATGTTAGCATTGAAATGAAATACAATCAATACAAGAACGCAAAAAACTGTGGATACTGGAAATCAGACACAAAAATAGCTGATAACAAATTTAAGAATGATGAGAAACCCTTACTGCAATGTAATTGTACAATATGTTGGAAAGAACTGAAATATTGATGTGAAAACTAGTTAGTCATCTCTTAATTGATAAGACTGATCAATGATCATTTAATTAAAATGAGAATTCAAATGATAGAGAATGAGATAGTTACTATGAGTGTTGGGTGAGAAAACTTTGCTTGATTGCAGGTGTGTTGACCTGAAACGAGTGTAAATATTTCATCATGATACTGGCACTAAGAAATAATAGATTCAACTCTCATGATGGTGTGATAATTGAAATTACAATTAAAGAATAATTAATGTTGGAACTAAACACTTAAAACGATTCAATATTTTCACAGCAGTTTGTACTAGATATTCAATAAGATCAGTAAACTGAGAATTAAAATATTGGGTTAATTTCAAAACAAAAATCACACCTTCAGAGATTATTCATCAGAATAGTTTTGTCATTGAAAGAAACCTAATTTATTCAAGAATTCTGCATTTTCCTCATTTTCTGTCTTTTTCCCACAGGGATCTGCACTGGAACCCTCCTGTTTGCGGGACAAATATATATAAGTGACATGGATTAAAATCTAATTTGGTGAGTTAATAAGTTTGCAGACGATACAAAGTTCAGTGCAGCTGTGGATAATGTAGAGGGTTGTCAAAGAATGCAGCAGGAAAAAGATAAATTGCAGATATGGGCAGAGAAATTAAAGGCAAAGTTTAATCCATACAACTGTGAGGTGTTTCACTTTGGGAGCTCAACTATTAAGGAAAAGTAGGTAATGGCAGGACCCTGAACAGCTTTGTTGTTCAAAGGGATCTTGGCGTTCAAGACCATGCCTCCCTGAAAGTGACCATGCAAGTAGATAGGGTGGTCAGGAAGGCAAATGGCATGCTTGCCTTTATTGGTCAGGGAACTGATTACAAGAGTCAGGATGGCATGTTGCAACTTTATAAGACTTTGGTTAAGGCATACTTAAAGTATTGTATTCACTCCTATTCGCCACATTATAGGACGGGTATGGTGGCTTTGGAGAGGGTACAGAGGGCATTTACCAGGATGCTGCCTGGATTTGGAGACGTGAGAAAAACCCAGGTTGCTTTTTTGTGGAGTAGCGGAGGATGGAGGAAGAATTGATGCAAGTCTATTCAATCAGGAGATACGTAAATAGGGTTGACAGTCAAAATGGTTTTCCCAGAGTTGAAACGTCAAAAGTGTGTGACATGCGTTTAAGGTTAGGGGAGACAGTTCAAAGGGCATGTGAGGGGCAATTTGTTTTTTACAAAGGGAGTGGTAGGTGTCTGGAATGAACTTCCAGGGTTGGTGGTAGAGGCAGATACATTAGGGCTTTTTAAATGTTCATTTAGATAATTTGGAAGGATATGTACCAAGGGTAGACCGAAGGGGTGAGTTTATTTTGCTTTATGTTCCGCACAACGTTATGGGCCAAAGGGCCCATTCCTGTGTTGCACAGATCTTTGAGAGAAAACTCATGTCTAACACATATGACATTTAATCTAATCAATATTTAGTCACTTGTGTCAAAAATAGGAATAAAATAAGTAGAGAATGAACTTGACTCTAATCTAAAGATATATTTTATCATTTGATATTGCTTTGGTATTTTTTTCTGAATTATCAGCTTTGATGGAGATGTGTTGAAAATGTTTGCAGTTACTGATCTGCTGAACCAAAATGACCCCTTTTAAACTGATGGTTGGACTAGAAACCTTTTAGAAAACTTCAAAATATTCGGTAAGGTGAGATGCACATCATAATTTAATCCTATATTTCTTATTGACAATACTCCAATAAAACTTTTTTTTACGTCTATACCAAAAAGATTGATTTTCCATCCCATGCTCATTGGAAATATCTGAATGCCACTCATTTCAACAATCAAAGTAACCATAGCCTCATCGATTCAGAGATATCTAATGATATTTTGCCAATAATTACTATTTATTTTAGAACATTGTCTGTTCAAACAGCAATGTGAGATTTCTCTTTAATATTCAGTTCACTGACAGCATATTAATAATTTAGTTATTGCTAATATCTAATAACTGATCAATCCAGTAAGGGATATAAAAGTGGAATTATGGCTCAGTACATCAACTGATGGAAAGATATTGCAGTGTTCACTCTCCCAATTACTGTGAATATTGATGTATATTTTGATTTGATTTGATTACATTTTTCTTCAACGTGAAGGCTTATTGTATTTCTGATCTCAGCAAAGGTTAAATATTTTAAAGCTAAAAATATTCAAATTTGTGACTTTTTTTTGTAAACACGAGAAAAAAACGTACATGTGTTTGTTCTTCCCTTTATCAATCAGAGTACATTTTGAATTGTTGGAAGTTGTACATTTGTGGAAGGAAGGGGAGCTGCCTGCAACTGAATAGTCAAAGTGAATAATTTTTGTTTTGGTGATTCCACCTGGTGCTAAGCATTCTAATTATCTTTTCATTATCAGAAAAATTGCTTTAAACATATTCAGCAGTTGTATTTTTCATGAATTTACAATAAGCGCATGATATATCTATTTATTTTTCCTTCAATTGTCACGATAGTAATTTTTACGTAAGAGCCTATATACTTAGTACCATCATTATTGTGAATTACCATTTCATTCTCAGTCCATTGCATAGAAACAGTCAAATTAATTCCCAGCCCAATTATCAGCGTGAACACTGGTTAATTTTCATTTGAGTAATCACAATTAATTATAATCCCACCCTTCGTTGGTGGGAACATAATGAAAGGAACCTGTGGAGCTCCAGTAGAGTGTCTCCCACGAGACCAGGAAGTGTGCGTTGAGTTCCCATCTTCAACAGAGATGCACCAAGACAGCTTCGAATGGTGATTAGAAAATATCTAAGCAGAGTTTGAATTGCTTTTCAATCCAATTTTGGATTTGCTCTGTCTGTTGTTCATTCCAATAATCACAGAATCTGCAATTTATTATCTTCAGGTCATTAATAAATGTATGTATCACATTTCATTGTCTCTAAATTTTAGATTTGAGGACACTGTAGGGTTTTTCAAATTTAAAATATCACAATACTACTTCCACTTATCTCACTTTGTGTATGACGGCTTCAATGCATTTTGCTAAGCAATTCTACTAAACATAAAGATTTTGTTGACTTTAAATAGTATCTTTAGCACTCGCTTATCAATCTATTCCTAAATCAAAGAATTATAGAGTCATAGAATCCCTACAGTGTTGAAACAGGCTACTTGTCTCAACAAGTCCACACCGACCCTCCGAAGAGTAACCCACCCAGACACATTCCCTTGTTCTATTACTCAACATTTCCCCTGACTAATGCACCTAACCTACACATCCATAAACACTATTGGCCATTTAGCATGGCCAACTCACCTAACCTGCAGACTTGTATACTATGGCATTGTTATTGAAATCAATGCTCACACAAAACACTATTCCATAAAGCCAGACAATGGTCTCATGATCATTTAATTACTGTTCAGTGGAATAATCTGAGTAACTGTCTTATTGTTCCTGAGATCAATCACCACAGTAAGCATCTGATTATCATTCCCTCCAGAAAATACAATGAGTGTCTTCTGAAATTTCTGTTCTGTAATTACCCAAGACACGTATTGCTCACAGCAGTGTTTATTCTTCATTACGAGTGGCCAAGGATTCTAACAGCCATTGATCTTGATCTTATTGCTACAGAATGCAGTAACCACAGTAAACATTTCATTATAATTCTTGCCAATAAATACAAGAGCTATCCTCTTACTTTTCAGCCCAGCAATTACACATGATTGTCAATGCTACTATATTAATACATTTTTGTTCAGGCCAATCCAAAGACAAAATGACCAATAATATCCCTTGCAAAATTCTTTGTAAATATCTGATTTTTGCTCAGGTGAAACATAACAATTATCTCAGCCTTTGAAATTCAGAGAGCTCCAATTATGTTTCCCTGCAATATTATTCTTCATTTCTATATATTACTCAGTCTAATATCAAGATGAGATATCTCATTATTCTTAAATTCACGAATATGATTTTTAAAATCCCTTTGTTGCTAATATATCTTATATATAATAATTGTGCAATCCAGTAAGGGGTATAAATGTGGAATTATGTTTCCGTACAATAAATACTGCAAGGACATTGCAATGTGCAATCTCTCAATCATTGTGAATATTGTATTTATTTTAAACTTGGAAACATTTTTGAATTGATTTGATTATAATGTACTTTGATGCTGACATTTACTGTATATCCAATCACAATATCAGTAGATTATAAGGAGGTATCATCGTTCATTCCAATAATCACAGTATCTGCTATATACTTTCTTCTGGTCACTAATAGCAAGATGTATCTAATTCCACTCAATCAATATTCCTCAGAAAATATTTGAGAATGTTGCAGTCATAAAGCTGAAATATACAAATCATGATACTCATTAATTTTCTCTTGTTCTGTCGATCTTAGTTAAAACAACACATAGAATTTTATGTTCCAGTGCTATAAATATGAGAAAAGATCAATTTATTCTTCAGTAAAATCAACAAATGTCACATGATATTATTTATCATTTTTTAAATTACTGGTCAATTTATGAATTGCGTGAGATTTGATTTTAGCTTTCCAGTCATTTATTTATATTAAATGTGACATTGAAATGGTGTGAAAATATCAGGTTGTCTTCATTTGAAAGTTGGATTTGCCAACTCTCACTTATCCCATTGATTGCATGATGGTTTCAGAACGATTCACTCAGCAATCATAGTAAATATAAAAAACTGTCAGATTTTAAATCAGATCATTCGCATCCAATTATCAATCTGTTCCTAATTCAAGTAAATGTATCAATTTTATTGAAACTAATGTCCACGCTAAACAGTACACATAGAGCTACACAAAGACGTCCATTACCATCTGATTAATGTTCAGTAGAATAACCTGAGTAAGTACCTTATTGCTCCTGAAACCAATGATAACAGTAAGCATTTATTTACTATTCCATGCAACAAGTGCAATTGATATCTTCTATTTCAGTTCAGGAGTTACAGATGATTTATGTTGCTTAAAACAATGCTTCTACTTTATCACGGATATTGACTGTAATATAATCATGCACACAACAAACGTTTTGTCATTCTAAAAATCTTTAAGTTTACTTATTTTATATTTGTGTGCAAGAGATATTTCAAATTACAACAATTTTTGTTGTATAATTCAGCAAACTTAAACTTTGAATTTGGCAAAGTCTCCATTTTTGCAAAATGGAATTCGTTTTCAGTTTATATAACACAGTAAATGACTTTTTTTTTTAAATCACGCGTTCTACAAAATGATTATTGATTTCAGTTAATTGTAAGAAAAGAACTGCTTTGAACACGTTGATTATTTTTGTCTTTTCTATTCCAACATTATTCATCACTGTACAATAATGACACAATTATTATAATTCCTTATTGTGCCAAATGTCTGCATCATTTGTTCACTTTCATGCTCACTTCCATTATCTATTAACTTTCTTCCAAATTTTGACGCAAATGTCTGAAATCTGATCATAATATTAATTACCTGAATTAAAATAACATGTCTCGATGAGGAAACCATTTTAATAGAAATTCATATTTCTTGTGTTATCTGTATTTGGTAAAGAAAAAAAAAGTTCGATAATCACTGAATGGCGCATTTGTTCTTCAATTCATAAAGCTAGTTACTATATTGTATTCCACAATTTACCAATTTTAATAAATATTCAATCAACATAACAGCAAAGTATTTTTGAAATATTGAATCATTTTAATTGCTCATATAACAACATTATCAAGTCATTGTCATGATAATAATTGTGCAATTATTTAAGAAAGTCTTGAACAAGTAAAGTGAGATTCACATTTTAATTTAACCAATTGTTTCTGAGTACCAACACTGCAATATGAAACTTTATTTTCAGGTCAAGTTTCCCATGATGGATCCAAGGACTTCCCATCCAACATTAATTATGAATGTCTGATGTTTGCTTATTTGAATGATCTCCATAATCACAGACTTTAAATTCACAGACCTGCAATTACTTTTCACTGCTATAATTCCTGTTTGTTTGCACATATTCCTCAGTCACATAGCAAAACGAGATTTCTCACTATTTCTAAATTCATTGAACGAATTTTATAATTCAGTTGTTGCTCATACCTAATAATCATTCAATCCAGTGTTTGCTGTAAATGTGGAATTACAGCTCTTTACATAAATAACTGAATATATTGCAGTGTACAATCTCTCAATCATTGTTAAATATTAATTCTTATTTTACCCACAGAAACATAGTTGAATTCATTTAAAGATATTTCACTTCAATGCAAACATTTATTGTACTTCTAATCACAATAAGATTTAAGTATTTTTCATGCAACAAAATCATTTAAAATGTTTGCGTTTTGTTAAGTCAAATGAAAAAGAATTAACATCTCTGTATTGTTTCATTAAACAATGACAATGCATTTTGAATTTTTCGAAGTTGAGCATTTTTGCAAAGAAGGGATGTTGTCTTCAGCTGAATAATCGCATTGAATAACTAATTCACAGAATCTGCTGTTTATTCTCTTCGAGTTCCCAAGCAACCAAATTAACTAATTTTGCTGGTTCAAAATTCCTGGAAAGTATTTGATATTGTTGCAGTCTTAAAGATGAAGAAGTCATTCTGATTTCACTGATTTATTTTATTAGAAAGAGCTTAATTCAAACATTTCAGGCACATAAATTGCTATTCTGCAGCGTTAAAAAGATGAAAAGAAAATTAATTTCTTCATCAGTGAAATAAACAAATGTCACTTCCCATTATTTGTTAGTTATCTCATTCCCAAATTTGTAATTAAACAATGCAATTCACCTGAATATTGTTGTGCCCTTTGATCATATTAATTTTCTAATTATTGTTCATTCATGATTTGTTAGAGATTTTTGTTTTTTGTTTTGCATGTCTCTTACTTATTTCACTTCTTGCATGGGGGCTAGGCATTGAGAACAGAGGATTAGTAGTTAGCACTTGCGTCTCACAGTGTTATGCACTTGGGTTTGATTCCATCCTCGGCCACATGTTTGTGTGGAGTTTGCATGTTCTGGTTTTCTCCCACAATCCAAAGATGCGCAGATTAGGTAAATTGGCCATGCTAAGCTGCACGTTCTGTTCAGGGATGTGTAGATTAGGTGCATTAGTCAGGGGTAAATGTCCAGAAATTTGACTGCAGAATGGTGCTGAGTGGATTATTCTTTGGAACGTCAGTGTAGACCTGTTTCTACACAGTAGGTATTCCGTATAATTAGAATTGTGTTTCGCTAAACAAAACTGACATTTTTAAAAAAAATGTTGCCTTTAAAACTTATCTTTAACAGTCAATTGTCAATCTTGTAAAATATCTCAATGTTACTGAAATCAATGTTCAAACAAAACACTGCACATGAAGCCACACAAAGATCTTCATGACCATCTAATTACTGTTCAGTGGAATAATCACAGTAAATATATTATTGTTTCTGAGATTAATCACCACTATCACAGTAAGGATCTGGTTATCATTCCCTCCAATAAATGCAATCATTGTCCCTCTGGTATTTCAGTTCAGTCGTTATACACCACACTGGTTGTTCACCGCATGGTTATTCTTTATTATGAATGGCCAAGGGTTCTAGCAGCAAGAGATGTTTTTCGATCTGATTTGTTGCATGTTCGCAAACAGGTTTTCTCTATAAATATTGCAAAAAAAATGTGTTAACTTGGTCTTGTTCAAGTGCTGATGCTAACCTTTTCAGTTCATATTCATTAAACTTATTTGGAGAAAGTGGGGAAAGCTGAAGCTGAAGATCAGAGCCAAGAGTGTGGCATTGGAAAAGGGCAGGCACGTCCAAAGAGCAGGAGGATCGACCTTTCGGGCATTAGACCGTCATCAGAAAAGATGCCTGATGAAGGGCTTATGCCCAAAACGTCGATTCTACTTCTCCTCGAATGCTGCCTGACCTGCTGCACTTTTTCGGCACCACGCTCTTGACATTAGAAAAATTTGACTGAATATTCAGAGATTATACTAAAAGTTGCCTCTGTCAATTTAATTTACTTTGCTTTCTATTCACTAAAGTTTTCATGTTAATTGTTTCTCCTTTTCTTCTTAGATCGGATACAAATCTCAAAATACAGAACGCATTAAAATTCACATGAACTATAAATCTGCATTCTCGACAAGAAAACCAATGGAAGGCGAGATAGAATTCTTGAACAGCCGACACATTTAAATGAAAAAGTAATGCCTTCCAAAAATGTTTGCCCATCTGTATCTCTCCTTCAATTCAATAATCATGCAAATAGTTTATAATTGTTAATTGATCTCTCTGAATGAGTACCTAATTAATGTCAATGTAACCAGTTGAAACATTAACAACAGATTGATAACTGGGTGCTATAGATCTTATTTGAAGTCAACAAATGTTTGGAATTTACTCGAATTCCACCAGGAAACATTCTTGAATCACAATACAAGAAATGAGATATGTGAGAGATGTGCAAACCTTATTTTTAAATGAACAAACTCCAATATTTTCAAAACATTTCAATCTATCGGTCAAAATGAACAGGTGAATGGAAAAGTAAAAACAAGTTTCTGACAATTCATAAACCGAAAAATTACAAATTCACTTTGATAAAAGGACAGAGTAATATTTAGATTAATCACAATATTTAGTTACAAAGTAGGTAACCAGCTGACTGACACGTAATTGGTGGCAGCACTTGTTAGTTTCCTGAAGAAGATATCAACTTTATTTCAAATTTATAGCACAAGAGAATAATGTTTAATGTGTTTCAATTGTTTGGACTTGCCCCTTCATAACAAAAAAAGATCAATCTCATTACTTAGCCATCGTAATCTTTAATTCTGCAATAATTTCAAATATTCTCCAGGAACTTATAAGCAACAGAATTAGATACAGGTATCCCCACTATCCGAAAGTAGAGCGTTATTATGAAACCTCACATAAACTGAAAAGGGGCAAATCAAAGACGCATTAATTTAAATGCGAAACATCTCCCCTTTTTTTGTAAAAGTGAAAATCCTCTTCAGATTTCTTTCAGTTAGAGAAAACAGGGACAGATGTAAGTCTTTTGTAAAAGCAATGTGGCTAAAGTGAAGTTTCCAACAATATTTCTTGGTAACCTGACAGAAATAAGTATCAGATTTTGTGATTATTGATATAATAGATAAAAGCAGATCTAATGTTGGATTGAAAAGCAGTTCAGTCTGTGCTTAGGTACTCTCTAATCACCATTCAGAGCAGCTCTTGATATATTTCTGGTGAAGGTGTGATTTGAAACCTTCCCTCGGGTCTAATAATAGAGACACTGCCACAGCTCCACAAGCTCCTTTCATAATGTTCCCATTCAGGACGGGCAGGACTGCAATATTATGTTTAATGTGGTTACACAAATGAAAACTAATCAGCTGTTTATTGTAATAATTCGAATGGGAATTAATTAGGTAGTTTCTGTCTGTAATGGACTGGAAATTAAACAATATTTAACAATAACAATACAATGGTGGTCTTGAATAAAGAGGAATCTCATGACAATTCTTTGAAAGACAAATTGATAAAACTGCATGATCATTGTACTTTGATTTAAAAATGCAATTTCCCTTCCTTTCAACAATGTACAACTTCCACAAATTCAAAATGAACACTCATCGATAAAGAAAGGAACAAGCAGATGTTAATTCTATTATCTGTACATAACCGTGCGATGAATTTTAAGTAAGTTATATATATGTAAAAATGAAACTGTTGTTGTGCTTGGAAACACAATAAATGTTAGCATGAAGTGAAATATAATCAAATCAATTCAACTGTGTTTTCTCAGTTAAAATACAGTTCAATATTCAAAGTAATCGAGTGATTGTACACTGCAATATCTTTACATTAATTCAGCGCTGAGATATAATTCCACATTAATACCCCTTATAGTGAAGCAAACTTGTGCCAGGAGTCAGAGGGGATGGGGAGGTCCTTAATGAGTACTTTGCTTCGGTATTCATGAGTGAGTGGGACCTTGTTCCTGTGAGGACAGCGTGAAACAGGCTGATATGGTCGAACAGTTTGATGTTAAGGCGGAGAATGTGCTGAAAACATTGAAACATCACAGGGATAGATGTCCGCTGGGCCAGAAAGGATATAACTTAGGTTGTTATGGGAAGGGAGGCAAGTGATTACTGTGTTTTGGCAATGATCTTTGCATCCTCACTGTCCACTGGAGTCATATCAGATGATTGGAGGGTGGCAAACATTATTCCCTTATTCAAGATAGGCAATTGAGATAATCCTGATAATCATCGATGAGTCAGTCTTACATCGGTTGTGGACAAATTATTGGAGAGGAGTCTGAAAGACAGAATTTATGATTATTTGGAAAAGTATTGATTGATTAGAGATGGTCAGCATGGCTTTGTGAGCCGCAGGTTATGCCTCACAAACCTTACTGAATTATTTTGAGGATGTGACAAACACATTGGTGAGCACAGAGCAGTGGATGTGGAGTATATGGATTTTAGCAAGGTGTTTGATTAGGTTCCTCATGGTAGGCTCATTTAGAAAGTAATGAAGCATGGGATACAGGGAAACCTGCCTGATTAGAGAATAAATTAGATGGCCCAAAGAAGACAGGGTGAGATTACATGGATAGTTTTCAGCTTGGAGCACGGTTACCAGTAGTATTCTGAAGGGATTAGTTCTGGGACATCTGCTTCTTGTGATTTTTATAAATGACTTTGATGAGGAAGTAGAAGGGTGGGTTAGGAAGTTCGACAATGACACGAGGGTTGGTGGAGTTGTCGATAGTGTGGAGGGCTTTTGTAGTTGCTAGAGGACATTGGCAGAGCTGGGCTGAGAAGTGGCAGATGGAGTACAACCTGGGAAAGTGTGAAGTTATTCATTTTGCAATTTCAAATTTGAGTGCATATTTTCGGATTAAATGCAGGATTCGTGACAATGTGGAGGAACAGAGGGATCGTGGGGTGCACGTCCATACATCCCTCATGGCTGACATCCAAGGTAATAGGTTTATTGAGACGGTGTATGCTGTGTTGGCTTTCATTCGCAGGAAAATTGAGTTTAAGAGCCATGAGGTTATGCTGCAGCTCTATGGATCCCTGGTGAGAATACACTTGGAATATTGTGTTCGGTTCTGATTACCTCATTATAGATAGGATGAGGAAGCTTTAGAAAAGGTGCAGATGAGATTTACCAAGATGCTGCCTGGACTAGAAGGCATGTCTTATGAAAAAAACGTTGAGGGAGCTGGGGCTTTGGTCATTGAGGTGAAAGAAGGTGAGAGTTTACTTGATAGATTTTTATAAAATGATGAGAGACATAGATAGAATGGGTAATGAAAGAGTTTTCCCCACAAAGTGGCATAATTTTAAGGTGAATGGGGGAAGTTGTGGGGAGATGTCAGAGACAGATTCTTCATAGATAGTGGTGGGTGAGTGGAATGCACTGCCAGTGGTGGTAGTAGATTCAGATCCATCAGGGACTCTTGGATAGGCACATGGATGATGGTAAATGAAGGGCATGTTGGTTAGTTGATCTTAGAGTAGGAGAAAAGGTTGGAACAACATCGTGGCCAAAGGGACTGTACTGTTCTGTCCTGTTCTATATTCTATGGAATGAAATTAATAATTATTATATATTAGCAACATATAGATTTTCAAAATTCTATTAGCATACTTAAGAATAATGATAAATTTCATCTTGGTATTTTACTGCGCTATCTGCAAAAACGAACTGGAATTGTTGCAGGGAAAAGTAATTAGGTTTTTCTAAATTGATAAGGCTGTGATTACACAGATCATTCAAATGAGCAAAAGTCATATTTTTAACAGTGATGTCAGAGATAGTTTCTTTATAGATAGTGGTGGGTGCATGGAATGCACTGCCAGTGGTGGTAGTAGATTCAGATCCATCAGGGACATCTTAGCGACTCTTGGATAGGCACATGGATGATAGTAAATGAAGGGCATGTTTGTTAGTTTGATCTTAGAGTAGGTTCATTCAACTCAGATACATATGCTTCCTCTATGGTTCTGTGGGTGCTCACTCACTCCTTCCCTTCAGTTTTACATCAATTTCACGCTGAATGTGAGTGTGGGAATGAATTTGCAAATATATATACTCCAACCGAAACCCCTCACAGGTCAGGAACTGTTTTTGCTACTTTCATCACTCACAAGGAAGAGGAAAATAAAATGTTCAGTCACAAATCTTACAGGAACATAGTGGCTATTATCACCAGGAAAGGCTGAACAGCTCAAAACGCTTTTCTCAAGGAAAGAGGAGGCTCAAAGACAGCCTGATACAAGTAGGAAGCTTTGTGTCTGTGTTTTCAGAGATTTGAGATTGAAATCATTGGGTTGGAAGCATGTTTCATTGCCCCAGATCATCAAAGGTGCTATCTAAATGTGCATCTTGCTTACTATCTGTCTGAGTTAACAATGAGATGGACAGGTCAATGTCTGAGTGTCTTACCAAATCCTTGATTGAATCTGTCTCTCCTCCACAAACTCAGATGCCTCACCACTCACTGGGTCAGGGAGAAACTCTGCCCTTACAATGAGAACTGTCTTTGTTATCACCGCTCTTCATGCTTCCGCCTAATCCCCACTTCCCTTCATTAAATCCCAGCTGCCTCTAGTCCACCCACATGGACATGTTGAAGAGCTTGACCGGAGATTGGATTGAAACCGAGAGTTCATTCGACAGAATGAAAGAGGAAGAAGGAAATAAACGGTGATGGTGGATCCCAGCGGATACAGCCACTGAACATGAGCAGGTTTAGTTCAAACACAGGAGGTTTGTTCAGTCAGTAACCGTGTGTTCGAGATGGAGGTGAAGTGAGCAGTGAGGGGAAATGTTACCACAAGCTGCCGGTGGACAACTTTCATTGGAACAGAAGGAGGCCATTCAGCCCCTCGACTTTGCTGTGCCACTCATGATGATAATAGCTGATGTGTGCCCTAACGTACAATTTTTGAAACCCTTTAATTTCATCAATAAACTCCTCTGCAACAGACAAGATGAGCATTGGAAAACTAAACATCTGCAAATACTGGGAAATCAGAAATAAAAACAGAAATTGCTGGAAACATTCAGGAGGTCTGGCAGCATCTGTGGAGAGTGAACCTTTCAGGACCAGTGACCGGTCAGGTGACCAGCTGCAGCTGACCATTCTGCCGGATCTGGAACCCTCTCTGGAACAGGTTCTGGTGCGAGGGGGATGAGATTGTCAATAATAACTGAGAGAAACAGGAGGACGGGCTCAATCAGAATAAGGAAGTCACTTACCCCTCCCAGTGGGACACTCACCGACATAGTCACACTGCGGAGAGGCCGCTCACCTGACCCACGTATGGGAAGGGATTTACTCGATCTTACAATCTGCTGAGGCACCAGAGATGGCACAGTGGGTTTAGACCCTTCACCTGCTCCATGTGTGAGAAAGGATTCATTCAAATCTCTCACCAGCGGAGACATCAGTGCATTCCCCCCATGGAGAGGCCATTCACCTGCTCAATCAGAGGATTCACTCAGTCCTCTGACCTGCTTAAACACCAGCGAGCTCACTCTGGGGAAAGGTCATTCACTTGTTCCCAGTGTGGGGGAAGATTCACTCAAATGCAGCACCTGCGGAGTCCCCAGTGAGCCCACACAGGGGAGAGGCCATTCAGATGCTGTGTGAGAGAAATGATTCAGTGATCCATCCTGCCCCCGAGACCCCAGCGGGTTCACACTGGGTAGGAGCTGTTCACCTCTCTCTGTGACAAGGGATTTGCTGCGTCTTCAACACGATTGAGAGACCGGTGAGTGCTCACAGGGAAGTGGTCATCCACCTGCTCCGTGTGGACTGCAGGACTCTGACTTTGATGTTACTGTCCATCAGAGTCAGGAGTGGACCCTGTACATGATGACACTGTTGGAGTATTGATGTTGTTGTTGTTAACCACATTAACTGGGCTGGAGTTGACTGAACTTACATTGCCACTTTCTGAACCTCAGGATGTCTCTCTGGGCAGGATGTCTCTACAAACAGCAATGGGACAATGAGCAGGGATCATCTGTTTTGATTTAAATTGTGATAATAGCACTCCTGATTCACAGCACTCGGTACAAGGTTGGAGTCCAGCCTTGGTCAATGTGGATTTCCCACATTCTCCCCATGATAGTGTGGGTCCCCTCCAGGTGCTCTGGTTTCCTCCCACAGCCCAAAGATGTGCAGGTTAGGTGGATCAGTCGTGCTACCTTGTCCACAGTATCCAGGATTGTGCAGACTAGGTGGACCAGCCATGGGAAATGCTGTGTTACAGTGATAGAGTGCTCTGGGCGTGATGTTCTTCAGATGGTCGGTGGGGTTTGATGGGCCAATGCTCTCCTTCCACACTATTCTATGATTGAGGATAAAGGCTACACAGCCGGGTGTCCTTGGAGAAGGAGCATGTGGTGTGTATCAATGCTCTTGATGCCTTTAGATAGAGGTGGGTATCACAGGGGATACAGTGCTTTATCTCCACCGCTGCCCCCACCCCCCAACTCTACTTTGATTTAGTCCCTTCTCACTCTGTCACTTGTAATGGTTTGCTTGGTCCGTAATGGGCTTTGTTTGGAAATATTCAATTGGTTACACAAATGGGTTACTGCGGGTGATTATATGTCTAGATTAGAGAGTTGCTGGAAAGTCACAGCAGGTCAGAAGGAAAATCAACATTGTGGCAAAAGCCCTTTTCCAGCACCACTCTAATCTAGGCTCTGGTTTCCAGCATCTGCAGTCCTCACTATTGCACTGCTGGTTATTATATGTTAACCAAAAGCAAAATGGCGTAATGATGATTTTGATGGTGGGAAGGTTGCTGTGATCACATTTCTGGGTCGGAGAAATGGGGAAAAAGAACGCTTCACAGCTCACAGAACGAGAACTGAAAAGCAGTTAAATCAAACCAAAGGTTCAGATAGGGAGGGAATATTTCCCTGGAGTTTGAGTAGATGGAAAGTTATGGTGTCCGGGAATAGACAGGATTTTCTATTACAGAGGTTGAAAATTTTAAAACTGTTATATTCAGACAGTTTAATTTATTTTCTTTAATTTTATTTGCTGTGCAAGAAACTTTTACAATATTTTAAAACAAAAATTTACAAACCTTGTGTTACAGATAAATGTTAAATAAAATCCATCAAACCATCCCTCACTGAAACCTGATGTGGAAGTGCAATCTCCTGGAGAATCCCTGCCCACTCCTTCCTACCCGGGCTCCATGACTATATACATACCTGGGAGATAGCAGCAGGAGGAGACCATTCAGCCTTTCAATCCTGCTCCGCCATTCAATGGGAAACAGCTGACCATCCAGCTCAGTCTCCTGTTCCTGCTGTGTTCCAATCCCCTTTCATGACTCTACCTCGAAGAACTATATCTCAGTCCTCCTTTGGTTTCACTGCCTTTTGTTCCGGTGACGTTGCGGTGTTACTGTGTGGGTGTAGGCAGGGGTAATGTGATGGTGCTGCCTCCTGGAGGATGTACTCAGCGTCCCTCATCATCCTGCAGTAACATCAACTGGGTTTCAGCAACTAGAGATAGAAACCATTTCCAGGATATGGGCATCACTGGCTCAGCCAGCATTTATTCCCCATCTCTAGTTACCCTCGAGAAGATGGTAGTGAGCTGCTGTCTTGGACCATTCACAGTCCATTTGGCGCAGATAGACCAAAAATGCTGTGTGGGAGAGTGTTGCAGGATTTTGACCGAGTGATTCTCTATCTTTGGTTCTTCAAATGCTAGTTAACTTAATCACAATCTGCACGAGTTTGAGATTTCAGGCTGCAAACCTTCACCATCTAGCACCCTGTATAAAGGAATATGTGCAGGTTAAAAATTCAGAACAGACAATTCTAGTTTCTCTGGAATATCTTTTTCCAATTTCTTCCCCCAAAGCTGTAACCCTCCAGCCCACTTACTCTCTCCCACCATTCTGACTCTGCTACCCCCTAATGTACACACTTCCCATTCTCATGGAATTACTGATAAACAGATCCATGCCACCACTTCCCGTCTCTGGTTGGACTCTGCGCCCTTTCTGGGTTCACTTCCTTTCCCTTCAGTTGCCGCAAGTCAATAATGTAACAGCAGAATGAAACAAAAGGAAACAGAAAGGGAGGTAGCAGATCCTGGACAGAAGGGGAACATTCAGTCTGGGAGAATGGGTCAGATCCTTCTTTGTTTCCCATTGGTCGATGCCCAGTGTTATGACGAGTTGGGGATGGCCTTTGGCCCCACATGGGTGTAGTGACACTTTGACCTCCCGCCCCCACCAACCGATATGTTCGTCCTCCAGCCAATCACAGTGTGAAGGACTTTCCGCTAGTTACCCCAAAGCACATGCTCCAAAATCGGCCCACATTCTGTACATTTACAATGCCAGGTTTCCCCACACACGTGTGGTCCCTGCCTCAGGGATTGTGGTAGTTGTAGTCCCCATGAAGCTACTGGAGCCCTGTCTCTGGAAAGTGAATGAAAAGTGTGGGGTGGAGGGTGTTGTGTATAGGATCCCCATTCAGACACACAGAACATATGGGCTGTCACTGGGTTTTACTGAGACACCTGCTTCCACAACCTGATTTCTGATGTAAAGAACACAGATTCAGCCAATTGCGGGGCAGGGAGGTTAATAAGGGGGAGCAGATTTTAAGCAGAGCTGGCTCAGTGGCGAGCACCACTGCCTCACAGCGTCAGGGACCCGGGTTTGATTCCAGCCTTAGGTGACTGTGTGGAGTTTACAGGTTCTCCCCATGTCTGCGTGGGTTTCCTCTGGGTGCTCCAGTTTCCTCCAACAGTCCAAATATGTGCCGGTTAGGTGAATTGGCCAAACTAACTCAATCATCATCGAAAGGCTACACTGCCTCTCCTGTGCCCAGTGCTCATCTTACGTTAATAACTGGAAAACTGAATCCAAAAATCACCACATTCACCCAAGGAGATTTTTGGAAAATGCAGGATAATCAGGTGGATTAGGGTTCCAAACTTAGATAGTGAGGAAGCATGTAGGAGATAATGATTTTACAATTTTAAACTCTGGGGAGACAGTGATTTATGGTTTTAGATTGTGTAGTACATTCACACCGTCCAGAATACTCTGTTGTGAATATCCATCCTGTACTTTATTACAAAGTTAAGATCTCTGACAATGAAAACCAAAACACCCAGGAAACGTCCCCTCACCTTGTAATCTGATAAAGGACTAGTGATAAGTCTGGATGAGTTTAGAATACAGATGGAAAGCGGGAAGATTAAATCCAGTCCCAAGATCCTGTGCTTAAACAAAGGAGACTACAATAGGATGAGACAGGAGTTGGCTAATGTAAACTGGAAGCAAAGAGTTTACGATGGGGTAGCTGATGGCCAGTGGAGAAATATCAAAGCAATTTTTCAAAGTGCTGAGCAAAAGTATATATCAGTGAAAAAGAAGGACTGTAGATAAAGGAGTAATCTGCCATGAGTGGCTCAGGAAATAAGGGAGTCTATCAAATTGTAATAGAAGGCACACAAATTGGCAATGATCAGCGAGAAACTAGGAGATTAGAAAAACTTTAAAGATCAACAGAAAGCTGGATGGGATTGGGGGATAAAAAGTGACGAGTAGCTAACCCGAGGGCCAGAATAGCAGTTGATACTGCTAGAGGGGAATATGTGGCCTCAGTATTTATTGAAGTACTTAACTGAAGAAGTCTCTCATCATAGAGATAGACCTGATAAAGTTAAAAATTACGCCGTGCTCGGAAAGTTAGTGCTTCCAAATAAAACCTGTTGGACTATAATCTGGTGTTGTGAGATTTATAACTTTGTCCACCCCACTCCAACATCGTCTCCTCCACATCAGAATCCTGACAGACAATCCCACTGAAAATGAAGCGCCTGACAGGTACTGAAGTGAGCCACGGGTGGAAGGGGGGCGGTTGTGGGGGAGGGGTGCGATGTGAAAACAATGTGCTGAATTGAACTAGACTTTTTAAACTGCCGTTGCCATGGAGATAATCCTGATAAACAGCCTCCATTCAAAGCTACAAACTTTGCTAACATGGACTTGGCTGTGTCGCAGTAATTTTTCCAGACGCACTGAGATTTGAAATATTGTCCACGGACAGAATACACACCTTTCCTTCCAGATGAAAAGACCAATGATATTCGGATCAGTAACCATCAGGTCTGAACATGAAGCTCAATTTGAATTTTTCATCCACAAATCCACCCTTTCAGTGCCCTACAACAGAGAAAACAACTCATCACTGTTACTACAGAACGGAACTTTATAAGATAATGATAGTATTAAATTGTAGTTTCCTTGTTCCTCCCAAAGCTTTAAATCTCAGTCTCTCAATTTCTCTCTCTTGTTAACTGAAGACCAAACCAATCTCCTCACTCCTTCCCTCCACACCCAGTTTTCACAATCTCTCTCCTCTCCTTGAATTCAGTTACCTAGCTCTTGTCTGCAGACTAAGAACCAAATCAATGATTCTGACTCAGAGCCTCCCGGGTGTTGGTGAATCCTCCCGCCAGGTCCCCGGGTTTCCTTCCTGGTCGGAATCACATTGGGGAAAAATCAATCTAGAACCTCCCATTTATATTCCCCACCTCCACCCTCTGATGAGAAACATCCTGCACACACTGCATCCTGCACACTGGCAAAATCACATCTGGTTGAAGTGAAGTGAACCAAATTAGAACTCTAATTGCAGGCCCATCCTTGTCCCTTTCCAAAACAATTCTGAATTTTCACAAAATGTGTTCTGATAACTTTCTGCAAAATCCTCCCCCATTCATACTTTGACCACTCGTCAGGATACCAGGAGAGGGGCTACTCCCGGGTCCTGTTCCCAGAGGAGGAAGATAAGGAGCTGCCAATGATAGATTAATCCCACACACCCACAGCCTCCCTCCCTGACACTGACCCGCCCTGTGGCCAATTGGCCAGCACTGCGCCTGTGCACTGGTCTCCCCTCGTACTGCACATGCTCCAGATCACACAGGAGCCTGGGTGATTGACAGCAGCTGCTGCCCAATAGAGTGGAGGAGGTGGGGCTGGAGGACTGGGACAATGCGATTGTAAACAATGAATGAACGAGGAGGGACACTGCGGGATGGATAGGTCAGTGAGGGACAGGAGCAGTGCATCAGCAGGAGGGGATCCTGGACAAACTGAGCAATGGGAGAGTCTGACAGGAGAGAAACTACAGGAAGGTTCTGTTGAGGCTCAGGCAGGGACAGCTGGGAGACAGTATGGCCTGGTGGCTTGGGCACGTTTTCTAATCATCCTCTTCAAAGATGGTGTTACTCAACTCTGAACCCGATCCTCCTGGTCCAGAGGCAAGGACACTACCACCATTTTTTTGGTGGGCTCGTGGAAAGAAGGGAAGATGTTCTCAATCTCACTCACATGGAAACTCCATGAGCTCCTCCCATTTACTGTCTATGGTGGGGATGGAGGAGACACAGCAGATGGGAGTGGGTTAGGGATATAGGGACTGCCTTTCCAAAGGTGTTGGTGATATTAACAAGACTCAACACAGTCACTAACACAAAGCTGGTGTATGTGAACTTTATCCAGAATATGAACACCCATAACTTGGTGACGCAGACCCCAGTGTACAGAGTTAAGTCCTGTATATTATTAAAGCTTTGTTTGTGAGACATCACATCTCATGAACTTGAGTCAGTTTTTGAAGAAGTAACAAAAATGATTGATGAGGGCAGAGAAGTGATCATGATCTACATGGCCTTCAGTCAGGCGTTTGACAAGGTTCCCGATGGGAGACTGGTTAGCAAGGTTAGATTTCATGGAATACAGGGAGAACTAGCCATTTGGATACAGATCTGGCTCAAAGGTCGAAGGAGGAGGACGGTGGTTGAGGGGTGCTTTTCAGGCTGGACGCCTGTGACCAGTGGAGTGTCACAAGGATCGGTGCTGGATCCACTACTTTTCGTCATTTATATCATTGACTTGGATGTGAACATAAGAGGTATTGTTAGGAAGTTTGCAGATGACACCAAAATTGGAGTTGGAGTGGACAGTGAAAAAGATTACCTCAGTGTACAAGGCACGTGGATCACATGGGCAAATGGGCTGAGGAGTTCAGTTTAGAAAAAAATGTGAGGTGCTGCATTTTGGAAAAGCAAACCTTAGCAGGACGTATACAGTTAATAGTAAGTTCCTGAGGAGTGCTGCTAAACATGAGACCTTGTTCTGCAGCTTCATAGTTCCTTGAAAGTAAAGTCACACGTAGATAAGATAGTGAAGGCGGCAGTTGGTCTGCTTGCCTTTATTGGTCAGAGTGTTTAGTATAGGGGTTGGGAGGTCATGTTGTGGCTGTACAGGACATTGATTAGGCAACTTTTGGAATATTCCATGCAATTCTGGTCTTCCGATCAGAAGAATGTTCTCAAACTTGAAATGGTCAGAAAAGAATTACAAGGATGTTGCCAGGAGTTTTACCTGGCGTGTCGGAGGCTGAGGGGTGACCTCATAGAGATTTATAAAATCACGCCGGGCATGGGTAGGTTAAATAGACAACGTCTTTTCCCTGTGGTGGGGGAGTACAGACCTAGGAAATAGGGAGATGAGGGAAGGCAGGGATGGGGTGGCAGAGGGTGGGGAGACAGAGAGGCTGGTGGAATAGAGAGGGGTGGCACAGAGAAGGGGGAAGAGAGAGATGGGGAACAGACAGTGGGGACAGAGGAAGCAACGGGGACAGGCGCGGCGAGGGGGCAGACAGACAGATGGGGGACAGACAGAGAGGGGGAGATGGGGGGAACAAACAGTCAGGGGAGACAGGCAGAGAGGGGGAAGATGGAGAGAATTTTTACAGATCAAAATTCAACCCTATTGCTGTTTTCTCTCCATCCCCTTCAATCCCTCTGAAGGGCTCAGAACAACTGCATAGTTCCTGCAAAGTAGCGTTTCAGGGAGATCATTTGTTGACATTTGGGATGGTGACCATTATTGGTCAGAGCACTGATTAATAAATGGACCGGGCTCAATTCCACTGTCTGTGTGGTGTTCGCATATTCTCCCAGTGTGTGCCTGCGTGGCCTTCCTCTGGGTACTCTGGTTTCCTCTCTCAATCCAAACTCTTGCAGATAAGGTGGATTCGCTGTGGGAAATGAGAGGTTACATGGTTAGGGTGGGATGCTGTTCCGTTGATTGGTATGGTCTCATGGGCCGAATGGCCTGTTTTCACACTGTAGGGATTCTGTCACTGAGTATAGAAGTTAGGAGGTCATGTTGCGGCTGTATAGGGCATTGGTGTGGACAATTTTAGAATACTACATTCAATTCTAGTCTCCCTGATTTCAGAAAGATGTTACCACAATAAACTCAACCTCAATGACAAGTTCCTGGGAAATGTTGACGAATAAACAGACCGTGCAGGGTGAGTTGATAGTTCCTTGAAAGTGGGGTTGAAGGTAGACAGGTCGGTGAAGGTGGTGTGCCGTATGCTAGCTGTTATTGGGCAGAGCACTGAGGATAGGAGTTGGGAGATCATGTTTCGGTTGCACAGTTTATTGGCTCGGTCACTTCTGGATTTTCCTTAGTGCTTTCAATTCCAGTCTCCCTGCTATAGGATGGATGTTGGGAAACTTGAAAGAATTCGGAAAAGATTTACATGGGTGTTGCGAGTAGATTTTTTTTAGATTACTTACAGTGTGGAAACAGGCCCTTCGGCCCAACAAGTCCACACCGACCCGCCGAAGCGCAACCCACCCATACCCCGACATTTATCCCTTACCTAACACTAGGGCAATTTAGCATGGCCAATTCACCTGACCCGCACATCTTTGGACTGTGGAGGAAACCGGAGCACCCGGAGGAAACCCACGCAGACACGGGGAGAACGTGCAAACTCCATACAGTCAGTCGCCTGAGTCGGGAATTGAAACCGGGTCTCAGGCGCTGTGAGACAGCAGTGCTAACCACTGTGCCACCGTGCCGCCGAGTATTGGAACATTAGAACCATCGGGAGGGCTGAATAGGCTGAGGCTATTTTCCCTGGATCACTGGACGCTTGAGGTGGCATTGTAGAACTTTACAAAATTATGAGGAGCAACGATAGGGTGACTAGTAATGGTTTCTTTTTTACCCCAGGGTATGGGAACCTAAGAGTAGAGAGCATAGGTTTAACATGAGAGGGGAAAGACTTCAAGGGGATTTGGAGGCTTTGGGTAGGGTGAAAACAGGTTTACCAGGATGTTGTCTGGATTGGGAGAGGTTGGAAAAACTTGGATTTTTATCTTTGGCAAGTCAGTAGCTGTGGGGTAAACCGAGAGGCACAGAGTGAATAATGTGTATCTTTTCTCCAAGGTGGAAGTGACAAATTCTAGAGCCACACATTTAAGAGGAAAGGAGGTAGTTTAAAGGAATGAAAACCAAAACAACTTCAGATGCTGTAAACCAGGAAGAGAAACAGAAGTTTCTGAAACAGCTCGGCAGGTCCAGCAGCATCTGTGAAGAGAAATTAGAGTTAACGTTCTGAGGAAGGGTGACCAGTCCCGAAACAGTAACTGATTTTTCTTCACAGATGCTGCATGACCTGCTGGGCATTTCCAACAATATCTGTGCAGGTTTAAAGGGAGATATGTCAGACAAGTTTCTTAAGCAGAAGGTGGTAGTTGACTAGAATGTACTCTCCTGGGAGATGGTAAAAGCAGAAACAATCACAGCGTTTTTGAGGCGTTTGGGCAGACACATAAGCAGGCATGGGATGGCATTGCTGAACAAAGACACCTCGGAGTGCAGATTCATAGCTTCTTGAAAGTGGAGTCGCAGGTAGATAGAATAGTGAAGGCAGCGTTTGGTATGATTTCCCTTATTGGTCAGAGCATTGAGTACAGGAGTTAGGAGATAATATTGCGGTTCACGGGACATTGCTTAGGCCACTATTGGAATAGTCCATACAATTCTGGTTTCCTTCCTATCAAAACAATATTGTGAAACTTGAAAGGGGTCAGAAAAGAATTTTAAGGACGTTGCCAGGACTGGAGGATTCGAGCTACCGGGAGAAGTTGAATAGGCTGTGTTCCCTGGAGCATCAGAGACTGATGAGTGACCTTATCAAGGTTTGCAAAATCATGAGGGGCATGGATAGGGGAAATACACAAGTGCAGATGGTTGGCATAGTCTTATGGACCAAATGGCCTGCTTCCACACTGTAGGGATTTGGTCACTGAGTATAGGAGTTAGCTGAAGTTGTGGCTGTACTGGGCATTGGTGAGGCCAGTTTTAGAATACTACATTCAATTCTATTCTCCCTGATTTCAGAAAAATGTTACCACAATAGGACTCAACCTCATCATGACAAGTTCCTGGGAAGTGTGCACAAACAAATACAAGGAATTATTAACTCACTGCACAGTGTAAGTGGAGTTGAAGGTAGACAGGTCGGTGAAGGTGGCGTTTGGTATGCTAGCTGTTATTGGGCAGCGCATTGAGTATAGGAGTTGGGAGATCATGGTTCGGTTGGACAGTATATTAGCTCAGCCACTTTTGGAATGCCCAGACTGCTTTCCATTCTGGTCTCCCTGCTACAGGAAAGATGTTGGGAAACCTGAACAAGTTCAGCAAAGATCTACAAGGGTGTTCCCAGTATTGGAACATTTGAACCATAGGGAGGGGCTGAGGCTATTTTCCCTGGAGCAGGAGATGCGTGGGATGGCTTTATACATCTTTATAAAGTTGTGAGGAGCAACAACAGGGTGACTAGTCAGTTTCTTTATTCCCAGGATAGGGGAGTCCAAAAGCAGAGGGCATAGGTTTAACGTGAGAGGGGAAAGACTTCAAGGGGACCGTAGGGACAACTTGCTTGGTACATGTATAAATGAGCTGGTTGGCATGGATGATTAGGACAGAGGGTTTGTTTCCATTCTGTGCATCTCTATGACTCTGTTTCACAAAACTTGAGGAGGGTTTCACAAAATATCTGCAAGGTTATTGTTAGGACTGTGGAGTTAAAGGGAAAGGCTGAATAAGCTGGGGCTTTTCCCCAGAGCGTCAGAGACTGAGGGGATACCTTACGAAGAAGTATAGACAGGGTGAATAGCCAAGGTCTTTGTTTCTACCCAGTGTCGGGGAGTTCAAAACTACAGGGTATTGGGTTTTTAGGTGAGAGGGAAAAGGTTTCAAATGGACCTGAGGGCCAAACGGTTCGCTCAGAGGTTGGTGAGCGTATGGAATGAGATGCTATAGGAATGATGAACACAGGCCAAATTAAATTTAAAAGGTGACTGGAGGGGGACATGAACAGAAAGTGTTCATGTGTGATATAGGCCAACTCTCCCAAATGGAGCTGGGTCAGGTTAGGATATCTGGTCGACATGGACGAGTTGGACTGAAGGGCCTGTTTCCGTGCTGGATAACTCTCTGACTCGAAGTGCCTCAGCAAAATGGTGGCAATCCACAATAAAACAAAACCTGCTGGAGATCCTCAGCGGGTCTGGCAGCCCCGGAAATGGTAACAGATGCAGGAAACATTGCAGCTTTGAAGTAGTGTTGAGATTATCACACCAAGCTCTACAATATCGATTACACGCTGAGTGCCAGAACATGGGACGAGAATAAATAGGTATTTGATGACCAGCATGAATACGATGGGTTTGGAAAGCTGACGTTCTGGGTCAGGACTATTCATCAGGACTGACAAAGGGTCCCGATCCAAAGCATCAACTTTCCTGCTCCTCTGATACTGCCTGACCTGCTGCACTTCCCCAGGTCCACATTGTATAGACTCTGACTTCCAGCAATGCCCACATCTTACCCATCCTGGTCATTGTGTTCAGGTCAGGCAGCATCAGTAGTGCTTGGTGTGTCGATCTCAACACTTCTTCAAGTGCACGATCTACCTGCACCTCTACTTTCGAGGAATTATGAATCTGCACTGCAAGGTCTCATTGTTCAGCAACACTCCCCAGGCCTCACCATGATGTGTATCAGTCCTGCTAAGCTTTGCTTTTCCAAAATGCAGCACCTTGCATTTATCTAAATTAAACTCCATCTGCCACTCCTCAGCCCATTTGCCCATCTGATCAAGATCCCATTGTAATCCGAGGTAACATACTCCATTGTCCGCTACGCATACAATTTTGGTTTCATCTGCCAACTTACTAACTATACCTCCTATGTTCACATCCAAATCATTGATATAAATCACAAAAAGCAGAGGGCCCAGCACACGATCCTTGTGGCACTTCACTGATCACAGGCCTCCAGTCCAAAAACAATTCCACCACCACCCTCTGTCTTCTAACTTTGGGCTGTTCTGCATCCAAATGGCTAGTTCTCCCTGTATTCTGTGAGATCTCACCTTGCTAATCAGTCTCCCATGGGGAACCTTACCAAACGCCTTACTGAAGTCCATAGAGATCACATCTACACTCTGCCCTCTTCAATCCTCTGTGTTAATTCTTCAAAAACAGCTCAATCAAGTACGGGACACGTGATTTCCCACACACAAAGCCATGCCGTCTATCCCTAATATTAGAACATAGACAAGTACAGCACAGAACAGGCCCTTACGTCCACGATGTTATACCGAGATTTAATCTAATGTAAAACATAGTAATTTAACCTACGCACCCCTCAACTCACTGCTATCCATGTGCAAGTCTTGTCCCAATGACTTCGCTGCCACCACCACCACTGGTAACACATTCCATGCATTCACAACTGTGTAAAAAACCTACCTCGGACGCGTCCTGAATTCCTTCCTCCTAATATCTTCATAGTATGACTTCTCAAACAAGTCAATCCTGCCGGGGGAAAAGTCTCTGTACACCTCTATCAGGTTCCTCTCTTCCTCTTTTTCTCCAGAGAGAAAAGTCCGAGCTTATTCAAACTTTCTTCTTACAGGAATCCCTCCAGTCAGGAAGCATGTTAGTAAACCTTGATTGCACCCTCTCCAAAGCTCTGTACATTTCTATAGTAGTGAGACCAGGATGGACACAAAATTCCAAGTGTGGTCTACCTGGGACTTGTAGAGCTGTAGAAAAACCTCATGGCTTTTAAACTCTATCCCCTGATAATGAAAGCCAAAGAAAACATTTGCTTTATTAACAACCCTATCCACTTGGTTGGCAACTTTGAGGGATTTATGTACTTGCACACACAGATCCCTCTGTTCCTCCACACTGCCAAGAATCCTGTCTTTAATCCTATATTCAGCATTCAAGTTCCCATTTATAGGTTGAACTCCATCTGCCATTTCTCAGCCCAGCTCTGCATCCTGTCTATGTTACACTTGCAGCCTGCAGTGGCCCTCTATATTATCAACGACACTTCCAATCTTTTGTGTATCCGGCAAATTTACTAACCCAACCATCAACCTCCTCATCCAAGTCATTTATAAATCTACAGAGACCCAAGAACAGAGCTCTGCGGGACCCCACTCAACACTGGCCCTCCAGGCAGAATACTTTCCATCGACAACACTCTCGCCTTCTGTCAGCCAGCCAATTCTGAGTCCGGATAGC
>NC_083414.1:88357231-88435034 GCF_020745735.1 Hemiscyllium ocellatum | reverse complement strand
TTTTAGACCGTCCAGCCTGTTTCCTCCCGATTGTGTCCCTGTAATATCTGTAAATGTCTGGAGCAAGGTCAGCTGTACACTGGGGGGAACGGCTCACACTCCATACTCTCAATGAGGGACAAGTTCCACTGTACACGTCAGGGCATCTTGGCCTGAGAGATCTTGGCTGACACATCTTCGGTGAGACTGTGTATTCAATTAATTCATCCGTATGTCCCAATGAGGCATATTAATTACCATTTCTCTATCAGGTTGGGTGGTTCATTCACAACACCTGTCATTCAGCCGGGTGTAAACGGTTAAGGTTTGGTTTCTGTCAGTTCCCTTTGTTGCTCCCTACTGTCTAGCCACGTTGAGCTTTGATGCCGAGCGGTGCCATGGACACGGCCTTCTGGGCCTTACAGGGCAGTGGGTCATCCCACCCATTGCCGTCCCCCTATTGATACGTGGGCGCTTCATCATCTAACCCGTTCTAGCCAGTGTCACCATCCTCACTGCCTTCTAAGGAGAGTGGGGCACTAGGTACATCCCCCACTGTCACTACTACCTGGTCCTTTGGCTTTTAGGCCTCACGCCTGAGAGTCACCACCTTCACATGTTCCTTTTCCCCATAATAATGTAACACATTCCATCATTCCTGGAATAAAACAGAACAAAATGTGAATTTGGTTTTACTTGAAATATTTATAACTTGACATTCACTTTACAGATCTATAGAGGTGAGAATTGTACTGTGATTATTTAAGTGAATTTAACATGATCATACAGTGAAAAAACTCTTAACATCAACGACAATGAATGAACTGAATAATATGTGATCATTTGTACCAGTTCTTGCAATGAAAATTTGATTTTATTTTAATGCTTGTCACCCATTACACCATGGGCATTGTTATTAGGGAATAAAGTAATGGAAGGATATCAGAGAAAATAAATAGACTTTAATTTTAGCTTCACTGCAATAATGAACCAAAACAATATTTGGAAATATGGGCAAACTACATAACAAAGTTTCCAGTGTCATTATTGACATGAAAACTATTTTAGTTTGCAAGTTGTTTTGTTCTAAGAATAATTGGAAATGAATTGGGATTATGAATTGACCATTCAAAATGTACTTTGAAGAGAATAATTAGATATATTTTTGGAGGAAATTAGGGAAGGAAATAAATATGTATACATTGGTATTAATAGTTTTAAAATGTTTGGAGGTTGACTGGGATTATTTGATTGAGAGAGGCTGCATGATTATAAAGACTAATTCACCTTTTCCATTGCATTGTTGGTTTCACTAGAATCTGTTGTGGTCTAAGCTCTTGTTGTGTGCAATGGGCTGTCACTAATAGCTTCATTAACCTGCGAGTCTCAGATCAGGTTTCCTTTGTCTGTAAGTCAGTCTGTAAGTGCGCGACACACCTACTTTTCTGAGGGGAAACATAGATTCATTTCAAAGGAAATAAGTGGCAGTTCACACACCAGAGGCAGGGAAGTGTTTTTCTGAAGAATTTCATTGTCTATCTATAAACCGATGGTATCTGTGTTTGTCAGTTTGTGGAGGATTCAGCCCCTTTGTTCTTAGCTGTTTTTTATACAAGGAGTTGTTTCATTATGTCTTTGCCAAGAATGTTGTTTACTTTCCCTTTTACTGTGATTGTGCAGGTTAGAATATTCTGTGAATCAATAATGTTCAGTAACTGAACATTGAATAGTTTAGACTCTAACAGAGCAGTTGCCTTGTTTTCAGCGAATTATTCTTTTTTTATTTCCTGGTTGTGTTGATTGTTACAGAAACAGACTCTGAGCAATGTTTCCATTCACTTGTGTTGGAGTCACTGACAGCCACGTGGTCAGTCAGTTTATTGCTGAGGGACCAGTTTCTCTGTCCTATTAGATGGTGGTCACTTGCTCAGTTTCCGATGGCTCACCTCAGCGTCAGTCCATCAGCTGCTGAAACCCTGCATCCAGCATTTGTTCCCTCTCACCATGACTATTCCAATACAGTCCCAGCTTGTCTCCCACATTCTACCTCCATTACCTCATGATCACTTCAGATTCTACTGTCTGTGTCCTTGCAGCAAGTTGTGTCAGACACCTACCTCAGTTTTAACCCGATCTACATTATGTTCATGAAGAAAATTTCAAAATTTGGTTCATTGCTTTTAAACTACCCGTGCCTTCACCCTGTCCTCCCTGTGTAGTTCCACACCTCCCTGAGGTATCTGCACTTATCCAATTCCAGCTGTGTGAGAGTTTCTTACTTTATTCTCCTCCCTGTTGGTGGCTTTAGTTTCAGTTGCCTTGAACCTAAACTTGGTCATTCTCTTCCCCCATTCCCTTCAACGCTCCTTAATTCTCCCTGTTTGATCAAAGTTTTGGTTCCCACCCTTTGTAGCTCGGGAACAGTCCTGTGGTATCATTGCTGAACTGTTAATGCAGAGACCCAGAGAATATTCTGTATTCGAATCCCACCACGGCAGATGTGGAACTTGACTTTAATAATCATCTAGCAATATGAGTCTATTGATGAAATTATTCTCCATTGTCAGGAAAAACCCATCTGGGTCACTGATGCCCTTTAGGGAAGGAAACTGCCATCCTTACCTGGTCTGGCCTACATGTGACTCCTGACCCACAGCAATGTGGTTGGCCCTTATCTGCCCTCTGGGTAATAAATGTTGCCCACAGCCAGTGGCACCTACATCCCAGTGAATGAATTTTAAACAAAGATCTCATTCCTTGGATCATGTGAGAGAGAAGCAGAAGGAGACCATTCGGCCCCTCGAGCCTAACCATTCAATAAGGCCAGGCCTGATCTGTTAGTGATTTGTCTTCCATCTCCCCTCAACGTCCCTTAACAAGAATCTATCAACTTGTGTCTTAAAAATACTCAGTGAGCCCACCTTCTGTGGCAGAGAGTTCCAAATTTGCACAGCCCTCTGATGGGAAACAAATATCATCATAGCTGTCCTGAAAGGGTGAACCCAATTTTAAAGCAGTTCCCTCTAGTTCAGGAATGACTCACAAGTGGAAACATCCTTTCCACATCCACCTTATCAAACCATTCAGGATGTTAGATACTTCAGTCATGTCACCCCTCACTCTCCCAAACTCTAACTGTAACAAACCTATCCTGTCCAACCGATCCACATTTTATTTCTGTCACGCCGGGTGTGAGTGGGGTTGAAATGTTGTGTTATGTTTATTATGCAGTGAATGTGTTGCTTCACTGTGTGGGGTCTAAGAGTCAACATGAGCCATAATAGTTTCCCTGTCTCACTGTATTACATATATCTTACATCACTGTCGTGTTTCCATCCCTCCCTACCTCATCTAACTAAAAAGAATGACAAAGATCGAGAAAAGTTGGCAGAAAATTTGTTGTTGCATAAAAGGTATTTGATCTGTTTGTAGAGATTGCATTGTAATTGTAGTAACCAGTTAATTAAAAGTTACTGACAAAATATTTTAAGAGGATCTACTGTTGGTGGTGGAAATGCTGCTGGTTCATATAAGAGAGGGCTGGGGTGAATACTGTACTTGGGAGAAAGTTGAGCAAGGTCAGATTCTTTTATCCTTTTCAATAAGGGGCAGAGATTGCAGCTAGGACAGTGTGGAGCTGGTTTGATCTTGTAGACATTTTAAAAATATTTATTTGATGTGATGTGGGTGTCACTGGCTGGGCCCAGCATTTATTGCCCATCCCTAGTTGCCCTTGAGAAATTGGTGGTGAGCTGTCTTCTTGAGCCGCTGCAGTCTACCTGCTGTGGGTATACAGCACAATACCTTGGGGTGGGGATTTCCAGGATTTTGACCCAGCGACAGTGAAGGAACAGCTATATATTTCCAATTCAGGGTGATTAGTACCTTATAGGGGAACTTGAAGATAGTTGTCTTTCCATCTAGCTGCTGCCCTTGTCCTTCTCGATGGAAGTGGTCATGGGTTTGAAAGATGCTGGTCAGTGAATTCCTGCAGTGCATCTTGTAGATAGTATACATGCTGCTACGGAGCATCAGTGGTGGTGGGTGGATACTTGTGGATGCTGTGCCAATCAAGCGGGCTGCTTTGTTCCGGATGGTATCAAGTTTCTTGAGTGTTGTTAGGGCAGCACTATCCAGGCAAGTGGGGAGTATTCCATCACACTCCTGTCTTGTTTCTAGTAGCTGTTGGACAAGCTTTCAGTTAAATTACTCTTGTAGCCACTGTGTTTATGTGGTGAGACCAATTCAGTTTCTAATCAATGATTATTCCCAGGATGTTGATAGTGGGTGTTCAGTCATGGCAACGCCATCAAATGTCAAGGGATGGTGGTTAGGTTATTTCTTATACGTGATGGTCATTGCCTGCATTTGTGTGGGATGTATGTTACTTGCTCCTTGTCAGCCCAAACCTGGATATTGTCCAGATCTTGTTGTACTTGGACTTGGACTGTTTCAGTACCTGCGGAGGGAATTAATTATTAACGTTCAATAACCATGAAATTATGCAAATTTCTTTTTCTATCACATGTCATGGACTGTATCTTGTGGTCACTCTGATATTCACTTTGGTTATCTCCTTACTCTCTTCCTGATTCAGACACAAATGTTGGATCATCGATCAGGATAAAATTACATCAATTTCTCCTTCTTCACGGTGCACTGATAGATTTTCAAAATCTAAGTGTTGCTAACATCTAATTATTGTTCAGTTCAGTCGGGGGTATATTTATGCTCAGTAAATGCAATAATGGCTCAGTACATGAAGTAATGTGAAGATGTGGCAGTGTACAAACTCACAATGATTGTGAATATCAATTTTTATTTTAACCATATTAACACAGTTGAATTGTTTTAATTATATTTGACTTCAATGCTCACATTCATTGTATTTCTGATCACAATAAGAGTGAATTATTTCTTGTGACAAAATTATTTAAAATTCATGTCACTTTTTTATAGACGCAAAATAGAATCAACACCCATTTGTTCTCTCCTTTACCCATCGCAGTCAAGTTTGAATTGTACTATGCTAGCTTGGTACAGCACGGAAACAGGCCATTCAGGCAGCCCGGCCAGGTTCCCTAAACTAAACTAGCCCCATTTTCCTGTGTTTGTTCCATATCCTTCTGGACGTTTTCTATCCATGTAACTGTCCAAAAGTCTTTTAGATGTTATAATTGTACCAGCCACCGCCTTTCCTCTCACAGCTCATTTCATGTGAGCCAAACACACTTTGTGAAAAAAGTTGCCCCTGTTAGGAAGCATTATTAAAGTTAGGTTGTGTTAAGAAACTTTATTGTTAGGTAGTGCTCACGTAAGGTAGTATTAGCAAGTCTGGAAATTGTTAGCTAAACTAGGCAGCAGTAGACCATTATGTTATACTAGGAGCAGACTGAAAAGCTGATGGCATAAAGAGGCCCCAGGGAGGGTGAAAAGATAACAGGACATTGGAACCGTGTTAGATTGCACGTAGCTCAAACTGAGGTAACAGAATGTTATCAGCTTGGGACCAATGCCATACGAGTATACCGTATCCTACCAAATAAGGATGTAGCACTGGGATGCGAGGGGCTAAAAAGCTAGACAAAGAGAACAATAAACAGAAGGCGCTTTCTCCAGTGAGCTATAAACACCTCACTGTATTTTGTGTACGTCTCTCTCTCAGTAAACAGCTTATATTTTGAATCAGATCCAGTGTTCTCTCCTTCAAACGAACACGGGGACGGTAGCCCGTCCTAACACCCCTCAGATCCCTTTTAAATCGTTTCCCCTTACCTTAAATGTAATTTACACTGTAGAATCTTTATGACTGCAAAGTTATTAAAAGTTGAGAGGTACTTAGAAGCAGCATAATAACATTCATAGTTTAGTCAGTGAACGGAAGCAAATAAATTCAAGATATTGTGAACATTACAATGAACAACGGATACAAGTTGAGAAAATGTTGGATTGAAAAATAATTCAGTAGACACTTAGATATTTTCTAATCAACTCTGATGTGCTTTGACACATCTCTGTTGAAGTTTAGAATTGAATCCATACCTCCTGGTCTTTCAGTACAGACATTACCAGAGCCCTACATAATGTTCCTATGCAAGAAGGGCAGGACTATAATCACATACTTACGGTGGTTACTCACAGGGAAAACTGCTCAAATATTTATTGTGATAATCAGACTGGGTTGTATTCGACAATTCCAGTGTGTAATGGACTGATAAAAGGAATTAGTAATTCATAAAATGTTGGAACGAAGCGACAATGATCTTAAACAAATATAAATCTCATGATAATCAAGTAATTAAATATGTTTGAAGCAGTCATTTATGTACTCAAAATTAAACTGCTTTGTAATGCACATGACTTGGAAGTAAAGCATTAGTCATTCAATGTGACTATTAATCGAAAGATAATTTCCCTCATTTTCACAAAATTGTGATTTCTAAGAATTCAAGATTTATTGTAAAAGAATAGAGCAAACATTTGTTAATTCTGGTTTGTATACACAAGAAACACGTGAAATTAATACAATGTTTAACATGAAAAATACTTAGCTCTTATTGTAATAATTAGAAATATAGAAATGTTAGCATTGAAATGAAATACAATCAATACAAGAACGCAAAAAAACTGTGGATACTGGAAATCAGACACAAAAATAGCTGATAACAAATTTAAGAATGATGAGAAACCCTTACTGCAATGTAATTGTACAATATGTTGGAAAGAACTGAAATATTGATGTGAAAACTAGTTAGTCATCTCTTAATTGATAAGACTGATCAATGATCATTTAATTAAAATGAGAATTCAAATGATAGAGAATGAGATAGTTACTATGAGTGTTGGGTGAGAAAACTTTGCTTGATTGCAGGTGTGTTGACCTGAAACGAGTGTAAATATTTCATCATGATACTGGCACTAAGAAATAATAGATTCAACTCTCATGATGGTGTGATAATTGAAATTACAATTAAAGAATAATTAATGTTGGAACTAAACACTTAAAACGATTCAATATTTTCACAGCAGTTTGTACTAGATATTCAATAAGATCAGTAAACTGAGAATTAAAATATTGGGTTAATTTCAAAACAAAAATCACACCTTCAGAGATTATTCATCAGAATAGTTTTGTCATTGAAAGAAACCTAATTTATTCAAGAATTCTGCATTTTCCTCATTTTCTGTCTTTTTCCCACAGGGATCTGCACTGGAACCCTCTGTTTGCGGGACAAATATATATAAGTGACATGGATTAAAATCTAATTTGGTGAGTTAATAAGTTTGCAGACGATACAAAGTTCAGTGCAGCTGTGGATAATGTAGAGGGTTGTCAAAGAATGCAGCAGGAAAAAGATAAATTGCAGATATGGGCAGAGAAATTAAAGGCAAAGTTTAATCCATACAACTGTGAGGTGTTTCACTTTGGGAGCTCAACTATTAAGGAAAAGTAGGTAATGGCAGGACCCTGAACAGCTTTGTTGTTCAAAGGGATCTTGGCGTTCAAGACCATGCCTCCCTGAAAGTGACCATGCAAGTAGATAGGGTGGTCAGGAAGGCAAATGGCATGCTTGCCTTTATTGGTCAGGGAACTGATTACAAGAGTCAGGATGGCATGTTGCAACTTTATAAGACTTTGGTTAAGGCATACTTAAAGTATTGTATTCACTCCTATTCGCCACATTATAGGACGGGTATGGTGGCTTTGGAGAGGGTACAGAGGGCATTTACCAGGATGCTGCCTGGATTTGGAGACGTGAGAAAAACCCAGGTTGCTTTTTTGTGGAGTAGCGGAGGATGGAGGAAGAATTGATGCAAGTCTATTCAATCAGGAGATACGTAAATAGGGTTGACAGTCAAAATGGTTTTCCCAGAGTTGAAACGTCAAAAGTATGTGACATGCGTTTAAGGTTAGGGGAGACAGTTCAAAGGGCATGTGAGGGGCAATTTGTTTTTTACAAAGGGAGTGGTAGGTGTCTGGAATGAACTTCCAGGGTTGGTGGTAGAGGCAGATACATTAGGGCTTTTTAAATGTTCATTTAGATAATTTGGAAGGATATGTACCAAGGGTAGACCGAAGGGGTGAGTTTATTTTGCTTTATGTTCCGCACAACGTTATGGGCCAAAGGGCCCATTCCTGTGTTGCACAGATCTTTGAGAGAAAACTCATGTCTAACACATATGACATTTAATCTAATCAATATTTAGTCACTTGTGTCAAAAATAGGAATAAAATAAGTAGAGAATGAACTTGACTCTAATCTAAAGATATATTTTATCATTTGATATTGCTTTGGTATTTTTTTCTGAATTATCAGCTTTGATGGAGATGTGTTGAAAATGTTTGCAGTTACTGATCTGCTGAACCAAAATGACCCCTTTTAAACTGATGGTTGGACTAGAAACCTTTTAGAAAACTTCAAAATATTCGGTAAGGTGAGATGCACATCATAATTTAATCCTATATTTCTTATTGACAATACTCCAATAAAACTTTTTTTTACGTCTATACCAAAAAGATTGATTTTCCATCCCATGCTCATTGGAAATATCTGAATGCCACTCATTTCAACAATCAAAGTAACCATAGCCTCATCGATTCAGAGATATCTAATGATATTTTGCCAATAATTACTATTTATTTTAGAACATTGTCTGTTCAAACAGCAATGTGAGATTTCTCTTTAATATTCAGTTCACTGACAGCATATTAATAATTTAGTTATTGCTAATATCTAATAACTGATCAATCCAGTAAGGGATATAAAAGTGGAATTATGGCTCAGTACATCAACTGATGGAAAGATATTGCAGTGTTCACTCTCCCAATTACTGTGAATATTGATGTATATTTTGATTTGATTTGATTACATTTTTCTTCAACGTGAAGGCTTATTGTATTTCTGATCTCAGCAAAGGTTAAATATTTTAAAGCTAAAAATATTCAAATTTGTGACTTTTTTTTGTAAACACGAGAAAAAAACGTACATGTGTTTGTTCTTCCCTTTATCAATCAGAGTACATTTTGAATTGTTGGAAGTTGTACATTTGTGGAAGGAAGGGGAGCTGCCTGCAACTGAATAGTCAAAGTGAATAATTTTTGTTTTGGTGATTCCACCTGGTGCTAAGCATTCTAATTATCTTTTCATTATCAGAAAAATTGCTTTAAACATATTCAGCAGTTGTATTTTTCATGAATTTACAATAAGCGCATGATATATCTATTTATTTTTCCTTCAATTGTCACGATAGTAATTTTTACGTAAGAGCCTATATACTTAGTACCATCATTATTGTGAATTACCATTTCATTCTCAGTCCATTGCATAGAAACAGTCAAATTAATTCCCAGCCCAATTATCAGCGTGAACACTGGTTAATTTTCATTTGAGTAATCACAATTAATTATAATCCCACCCTTCGTTGGTGGGAACATAATGAAAGGAACCTGTGGAGCTCCAGTAGAGTGTCTCCCACGAGACCAGGAAGTGTGCGTTGAGTTCCCATCTTCAACAGAGATGCACCAAGACAGCTTCGAATGGTGATTAGAAAATATCTAAGCAGAGTTTGAATTGCTTTTCAATCCAATTTTGGATTTGCTCTGTCTGTTGTTCATTCCAATAATCACAGAATCTGCAATTTATTATCTTCAGGTCATTAATAAATGTATGTATCACATTTCATTGTCTCTAAATTTTAGATTTGAGGACACTGTAGGGTTTTTCAAATTTAAAATATCACAATACTACTTCCACTTATCTCACTTTGTGTATGACGGCTTCAATGCATTTTGCTAAGCAATTCTACTAAACATAAAGATTTTGTTGACTTTAAATAGTATCTTTAGCACTCGCTTATCAATCTATTCCTAAATCAAAGAATCATAGAGTCATAGAATCCCTACAGTGTTGAAACAGGCTACTTGTCTCAACAAGTCCACACCGACCCTCCGAAGAGTAACCCACCCAGACACATTCCCTTGTTCTATTACTCAACATTTCCCCTGACTAATGCACCTAACCTACACATCCATAAACACTATTGGCCATTTAGCATGGCCAACTCACCTAACCTGTAGACTTGTATACTATGGCATTGTTATTGAAATCAATGCTCACACAAAACACTATTCATAAAGCCAGACAATGGTCTCATGATCATTTAATTACTGTTCAGTGGAATAATCTGAGTAACTGTCTTATTGTTCCTGAGATCAATCACCACAGTAAGCATCTGATTATCATTCCCTCCAGAAAATACAATGAGTGTCTTCTGAAATTTCTGTTCTGTAATTACCCAAGACACGTATTGCTCACAGCAGTGTTTATTCTTCATTACGAGTGGCCAAGGATTCTAACAGCCATTGATCTTGATCTTATTGCTACAGAATGCAGTAACCACAGTAAACATTTCATTATAATTCTTGCCAATAAATACAAGAGCTATCCTCTTACTTTTCAGCCCAGCAATTACACATGATTGTCAATGCTACTATATTAATACATTTTTGTTCAGGCCAATCCAAAGACAAAATGACCAATAATATCCCTTGCAAAATTCTTTGTAAATATCTGATTTTTGCTCAGGTGAAACATAACAATTATCTCAGCCTTTGAAATTCAGAGAGCTCCAATTATGTTTCCCTGCAATATTATTCTTCATTTCTATATATTACTCAGTCTAATATCAAGATGAGATATCTCATTATTCTTAAATTCACGAATATGATTTTTAAAATCCCTTTGTTGCTAATATATCTTATATATAATAATTGTGCAATCCAGTAAGGGGTATAAATGTGGAATTATGTTTCCGTACAATAAATACTGCAAGGACATTGCAATGTGCAATCTCTCAATCATTGTGAATATTGTATTTATTTTAAACTTGGAAACATTTTTGAATTGATTTGATTATAATGTACTTTGATGCTGACATTTACTGTATATCCAATCACAATATCAGTAGATTATAAGGAGGTATCATCGTTCATTCCAATAATCACAGTATCTGCTATATACTTTCTTCTGGTCACTAATAGCAAGATGTATCTAATTCCACTCAATCAATATTCCTCAGAAAATATTTGAGAATGTTGCAGTCATAAAGCTGAAATATACAAATCATGATACTCATTAATTTTCTCTTGTTCTGTCGATCTTAGTTAAAACAACACATAGAATTTTATGTTCCAGTGCTATAAATATGAGAAAAGATCAATTTATTCTTCAGTAAAATCAACAAATGTCACATGATATTATTTATCATTTTTTAAATTACTGGTCAATTTATGAATTGCGTGAGATTTGATTTTAGCTTTCCAGTCATTTATTTATATTAAATGTGACATTGAAATGGTGTGAAAATATCAGGTTGTCTTCATTTGAAAGTTGGATTTGCCAACTCTCACTTATCCCATTGATTGCATGATGGTTTCAGAACGATTCACTCAGCAATCATAGTAAATATAAAAAACTGTCAGATTTTAAATCAGATCATTCGCATCCAATTATCAATCTGTTCCTAATTCAAGTAAATGTATCAATTTTATTGAAACTAATGTCCACGCTAAACAGTACACATAGAGCTACACAAAGACGTCCATTACCATCTGATTAATGTTCAGTAGAATAACCTGAGTAAGTACCTTATTGCTCCTGAAACCAATGATAACAGTAAGCATTTATTTACTATTCCATGCAACAAGTGCAATTGATATCTTCTATTTCAGTTCAGGAGTTACAGATGATTTATGTTGCTTAAAACAATGCTTCTACTTTATCACGGATATTGACTGTAATATAATCATGCACACAACAAACGTTTTGTCATTCTAAAAATCTTTAAGTTTACTTATTTTATATTTGTGTGCAAGAGATATTTCAAATTACAACAATTTTTGTTGTATAATTCAGCAAACTTAAACTTTGAATTTGGCAAAGTCTCCATTTTTGCAAAATGGAATTCGTTTTCAGTTTATATAACACAGTAAATGACTTTTTTTTTTAAATCACGCGTTCTACAAAATGATTATTGATTTCAGTTAATTGTAAGAAAAGAACTGCTTTGAACACGTTGATTATTTTTGTCTTTTCTATTCCAACATTATTCATCACTGTACAATAATGACACAATTATTATAATTCCTTATTGTGCCAAATGTCTGCATCATTTGTTCACTTTCATGCTCACTTTCATTATCTATTAACTTTCTTCCAAATTTTGACACAAATGTCTGAAATCTGATCATAATATTAATTACCTGAATTAAAATAACATGTCTCGATGAGGAAACCATTTTAATAGAAATTCATATTTCTTGTGTTACCTGTATTTGGTAAAGAAAAAAAAAGTTCGATAATCACTGAATGGCGCATTTGTTCTTCAATTCATAAAGCTAGTTACTATATTGTATTCCACAATTTACCAATTTTAATAAATATTCAATCAACATAACAGCAAAGTGTTTTTGAAATATTGAATCATTTTAATTGCTCATATAACAACATTATCAAGTCATTGTCATGATAATAATTGTGCAATTATTTAAGAAAGTCTTGAACAAGTAAAGTGAGATTCACATTTTAATTTAACCAATTGTTTCTGAGTACCAACACTGCAATATGAAACTTTATTTTCAGGTCAAGTTTCCCATGATGGATCCAAGGACTTCCCATCCAACATTAATTATGAATGTCTGATGTTTGCTTATTTGAATGATCTCCATAATCACAGACTTTAAATTCACAGACCTGCAATTACTTTTCACTGCTATAATTCCTGTTTGTTTGCACATATTCCTCAGTCACATAGCAAAACGAGATTTCTCACTATTTCTAAATTCATTGATCGAATTTTATAATTCAGTTGTTGCTCATACCTAATAATCATTCAATCCAGTGTTTGCTGTAAATGTGGAATTACAGCTCTTTACATAAATAACTGAATATATTGCAGTGTACAATCTCTCAATCATTGTTAAATATTAATTCTTATTTTACCCACAGAAACATAGTTGAATTCATTTAAAGATATTTCACTTCAATGCAAACATTTATTGTACTTCTAATCACAATAAGATTTAAGTATTTTTCATGCAACAAAATCATTTAAAATGTTTGCGTTTTGTTAAGTCAAATGAAAAAGAATTAACATCTCTGTATTGTTTCATTAAACAATGACAATGCATTTTGAATTTTTCGAAGTTGAGCATTTTTGCAAAGAAGGGATGTTGTCTTCAGCTGAATAATCGCATTGAATAACTAATTCACAGAATCTGCTGTTTATTCTCTTCGAGTTCCCAAGCAACCAAATTAACTAATTTTGCTGGTTCAAAATTCCTGGAAAGTATTTGATATTGTTGCAGTCTTAAAGATGAAGAAGTCATTCTGATTTCACTGATTTATTTTATTAGAAAGAGCTTAATTCAAACATTTCAGGCACATAAATTGCTATTCTGCAGCGTTAAAAAGATGAAAAGAAAATTAATTTCTTCATCAGTGAAATAAACAAATGTCACTTCCCATTATTTGTTAGTTATCTCATTCCCAAATTTGTAATTAAACAATGCAATTCACCTGAATATTGTTGTGCCCTTTGATCATATTAATTTTCTAATTATTGTTCATTCATGATTTGTTAGAGATTTTTGTTTTTTGTTTTGCATGTCTCTTACTTATTTCACTTCTTGCATGGGGGCTAGGCATTGAGAACAGAGGATTAGTAGTTAGCACTTGCGTCTCACAGTGTTATGCACTTGGGTTTGATTCCATCCTCGGCCACATGTTTGTGTGGAGTTTGCATGTTCTGGTTTTCTCCCACAATCCAAAGATGCGCAGATTAGGTAAATTGGCCATGCTAAGCTGCACGTTCTGTTCAGGGATGTGTAGATTAGGTGCATTAGTCAGGGGTAAATGTCCAGAAATTTGACTGCAGAATGGTGCTGAGTGGATTATTCTTTGGAACGTCAGTGTAGACCTGTTTCTACACAGTAGGTATTCCGTATAATTAGAATTGTGTTTCGCTAAACAAAACTGACATTTTTAAAAAAAATGTTGCCTTTAAAACTTATCTTTAACAGTCAATTGTCAATCTTGTAAAATATCTCAATGTTACTGAAATCAATGTTCAAACAAAACACTGCACATGAAGCCACACAAAGATCTTCATGACCATCTAATTACTGTTCAGTGGAATAATCACAGTAAATATATTATTGTTTCTGAGATTAATCACCACTATCACAGTAAGGATCTGGTTATCATTCCCTCCAATAAATGCAATCATTGTCCCTCTGGTATTTCAGTTCAGTCGTTATACACCACACTGGTTGTTCACCGCATGGTTATTCTTTATTATGAATGGCCAAGGGTTCTAGCAGCAAGAGATGTTTTTCGATCTGATTTGTTGCATGTTCGCAAACAGGTTTTCTCTATAAATATTGCAAAAAAAATGTGTTAACTTGGTCTTGTTCAAGTGCTGATGCTAACCTTTTCAGTTCATATTCATTAAACTTATTTGGAGAAAGTGGGGAAAGCTGAAGCTGAAGATCAGAGCCAAGAGTGTGGCATTGGAAAAGGGCAGGCACGTCCAAAGAGCAGGAGGATCGACCTTTCGGGCATTAGACCGTCATCAGAAAAGATGCCTGATGAAGGGCTTATGCCCAAAACGTCGATTCTACTTCTCCTCGAATGCTGCCTGACCTGCTGCACTTTTTCGGCACCACGCTCTTGACATTAGAAAAATTTGACTGAATATTCAGAGATTATACTAAAAGTTGCCTCTGTCAATTTAATTTACTTTGCTTTCTATTCACTAAAGTTTTCATGTTAATTGTTTCTCCTTTTCTTCTTAGATCGGATACAAATCTCAAAATACAGAACGCATTAAAATTCACATGAACTATAAATCTGCATTCTCGACAAGAAAACCAATGGAAGGCGAGATAGAATTCTTGAACAGCCGACACATTTAAATGAAAAAGTAATGCCTTCCAAAAATGTTTGCCCATCTGTATCTCTCCTTCAATTCAATAATCATGCAAATAGTTTATAATTGTTAATTGATCTCTCTGAATGAGTACCTAATTAATGTCAATGTAACCAGTTGAAACATTAACAACAGATTGATAACTGGGTGCTATAGATCTTATTTGAAGTCAACAAATGTTTGGAATTTACTCGAATTCCACCAGGAAACATTCTTGAATCACAATACAAGAAATGAGATATGTGAGAGATGTGCAAACCTTATTTTTAAATGAACAAACTCCAATATTTTCAAAACATTTCAATCTATCGGTCAAAATGAACAGGTGAATGGAAAAGTAAAAACAAGTTTCTGACAATTCATAAACCGAAAAATTACAAATTCACTTTGATAAAAGGACAGAGTAATATTTAGATTAATCACAATATTTAGTTACAAAGTAGGTAACCAGCTGACTGACACGTAATTGGTGGCAGCACTTGTTAGTTTCCTGAAGAAGATATCAACTTTATTTCAAATTTATAGCACAAGAGAATAATGTTTAATGTGTTTCAATTGTTTGGACTTGCCCCTTCATAACAAAAAAAGATCAATCTCATTACTTAGCCATCGTAATCTTTAATTCTGCAATAATTTCAAATATTCTCCAGGAACTTATAAGCAACAGAATTAGATACAGGTATCCCCACTATCCGAAAGTAGAGCGTTATTATGAAACCTCACATAAACTGAAAAGGGGCAAATCAAAGACGCATTAATTTAAATGCGAAACATCTCCCCTTTTTTTGTAAAAGTGAAAATCCTCTTCAGATTTCTTTCAGTTAGAGAAAACAGGGACAGATGTAAGTCTTTTGTAAAAGCAATGTGGCTAAAGTGAAGTTTCCAACAATATTTCTTGGTAACCTGACAGAAATAAGTATCAGATTTTGTGATTATTGATATAATAGATAAAAGCAGATCTAATGTTGGATTGAAAAGCAGTTCAGTCTGTGCTTAGGTACTCTCTAATCACCATTCAGAGCAGCTCTTGATATATTTCTGGTGAAGGTGTGATTTGAAACCTTCCCTCGGGTCTAATAATAGAGACACTGCCACAGCTCCACAAGCTCCTTTCATAATGTTCCCATTCAGGACGGGCAGGACTGCAATATTATGTTTAATGTGGTTACACAAATGAAAACTAATCAGCTGTTTATTGTAATAATTCGAATGGGAATTAATTAGGTAGTTTCTGTCTGTAATGGACTGGAAATTAAACAATATTTAACAATAACAATACAATGGTGGTCTTGAATAAAGAGGAATCTCATGACAATTCTTTGAAAGACAAATTGATAAAACTGCATGATCATTGTACTTTGATTTAAAAATGCAATTTCCCTTCCTTTCAACAATGTACAACTTCCACAAATTCAAAATGAACACTCATCGATAAAGAAAGGAACAAGCAGATGTTAATTCTATTATCTGTACATAACCGTGCGATGAATTTTAAGTAAGTTATATATATGTAAAAATGAAACTGTTGTTGTGCTTGGAAACACAATAAATGTTAGCATGAAGTGAAATATAATCAAATCAATTCAACTGTGTTTTCTCAGTTAAAATACAGTTCAATATTCAAAGTAATCGAGTGATTGTACACTGCAATATCTTTACATTAATTCAGTGCTGAGATATAATTCCACATTAATACCCCTTATAGTGAAGCAAACTTGTGCCAGGAGTCAGAGGGGATGGGGAGGTCCTTAATGAGTACTTTGCTTCAGTATTCATGAGTGAGTGGGACCTTGTTCCTGTGAGGACAGCGTGAAACAGGCTGATATGGTCGAACAGTTTGATGTTAAGGCAGAGAATGTGCTGAAAACATTGAAACATCACAGGGATAGATGTCCGCTGGGCCAGAAAGGATATAACTTAGGTTGTTATGGGAAGGGAGGCAAGTGATTACTGTGTTTTGGCAATGATCTTTGCATCCTCACTGTCCACTGGAGTCATATCAGATGATTGGAGGGTGGCAAACATTATTCCCTTATTCAAGATAGGCAATTGAGATAATCCTGATAATCATCGATGAGTCAGTCTTACATCGGTTGTGGACAAATTATTGGAGAGGAGTCTGAAAGACAGAATTTATGATTATTTGGAAAAGTATTGATTGATTAGAGATGGTCAGCATGGCTTTGTGAGCCGCAGGTTATGCCTCACAAACCTTACTGAATTATTTTGAGGATGTGACAAACACATTGGTGAGCACAGAGCAGTGGATGTGGAGTATATGGATTTTAGCAAGGTGTTTGATTAGGTTCCTCATGGTAGGCTCATTTAGAAAGTAATGAAGCATGGGATACAGGGAAACCTGCCTGATTAGAGAATAAATTAGATGGCCCAAAGAAGACAGGGTGAGATTACATGGATAGTTTTCAGCTTGGAGCACGGTTACCAGTAGTATTCTGAAGGGATTAGTTCTGGGACCTCTGCTTCTTGTGATTTTTATAAATGACTTTGATGAGGAAGTAGAAGGGTGGGTTAGGAAGTTTGACAATGACACGAGGGTTGGTGGAGTTGTCGATAGTGTGGAGGGCTTTTGTAGTTGCTAGAGGACATTGGCAGAGCTGGGCTGAGAAGTGGCAGATGGAGTACAACCTGGGAAAGTGTGAAGTTATTCATTTTGCAATTTCAAATTTGAGTGCATATTTTCGGATTAAATGCAGGATTCGTGACAATGTGGAGGAACAGAGGGATCGTGGGGTGCACGTCCATACATCCCTCATGGCTGACATCCAAGGTAATAGGTTTATTGAGACGGTGTATGCTGTGTTGGCTTTCATTCGCAGGAAAATTGAGTTTAAGAGCCATGAGGTTATGCTGCAGCTCTATGGATCCCTGGTGAGAATACACTTGGAATATTGTGTTCGGTTCTGATTACCTCATTATAGATAGGATGAGGAAGCTTTAGAAAAGGTGCAGATGAGATTTACCAAGATGCTGCCTGGACTAGAAGGCATGTCTTATGAAAAAAACGTTGAGGGAGCTGGGGCTTTGGTCATTGAGGTGAAAGAAGGTGAGAGTTTACTTGATAGATTTTTATAAAATGATGAGAGACATAGATAGAATGGGTAATGAAAGAGTTTTCCCCACAAAGTGGCATAATTTTAAGGTGAATGGGGGAAGTTGTGGGGAGATGTCAGAGATAGATTCTTCATAGATAGTGGTGGGTGAGTGGAATGCACTGCCAGTGGTGGTAGTAGATTCAGATCCATCAGGGACTCTTGGATAGGCACATGGATGATGGTAAATGAAGGGCATGTTGGTTAGTTGATCTTAGAGTAGGAGAAAAGGTTGGAACAACATCGTGGCCAAAGGGACTGTACTGTTCTGTCCTGTTCTATATTCTATGGAATGAAATTAATAATTATTATATATTAGCAACATATAGATTTTCAAAATTCTATTAGCATACTTAAGAATAATGATAAATTTCATCTTGGTATTTTACTGCGCTATCTGCAAAAACGAACTGGAATTGTTGCAGGGAAAAGTAATTAGGTTTTTCTAAATTGATAAGGCTGTGATTACACAGATCATTCAAATGAGCAAAAGTCATATTTTTAACAGTGATGTCAGAGATAGTTTCTTTATAGATAGTGGTGGGTGCATGGAATGCACTGCCAGTGGTGGTAGTAGATTCAGATCCATCAGGGACATCTTAGCGACTCTTGGATAGGCACATGGATGATAGTAAATGAAGGGCATGTTTGTTAGTTTGATCTTAGAGTAGGTTCATTCAACTCAGATACATATGCTTCCTCTATGGTTCTGTGGGTGCTCACTCACTCCTTCCCTTCAGTTTTACATCAATTTCACACTGAATGTGAGTGTGGGAATGAATTTGCAAATATATATACTCCAACCGAAACCCCTCACAGGTCAGGAACTGTTTTTGCTACTTTCATCACTCACAAGGAAGAGGAAAATAAAATGTTCAGTCACAAATCTTACAGGAACATAGTGGCTATTATCACCAGGAAAGGCTGAACAGCTCAAAACGCTTTTCTCAAGGAAAGAGGAGGCTCAAAGACAGCCTGATACAAGTAGGAAGCTTTGTGTCTGTGTTTTCAGAGATTTGAGATTGAAATCATTGGGTTGGAAGCATGTTTCATTGCCCCAGATCATCAAAGGTGCTATCTAAATGTGCATCTTGCTTACTATCTGTCTGAGTTAACAATGAGATGGACAGGTCAATGTCTGAGTGTCTTACCAAATCCTTGATTGAATCTGTCTCTCCTCCACAAACTCAGATGCCTCACCACTCACTGGGTCAGGGAGAAACTCTGCCCTTACAATGAGAACTGTCTTTGTTATCACCGCTCTTCATGCTTCCGCCTAATCCCCACTTCCCTTCATTAAATCCCAGCTGCCTCTAGTCCACCCACATGGACATGTTGAAGAGCTTGACCGGAGATTGGATTGAAACCGAGAGTTCATTCGACAGAATGAAAGAGGAAGAAGGAAATAAACGGTGATGGTGGATCCCAGCGGATACAGCCACTGAACATGAGCAGGTTTAGTTCAAACACAGGAGGTTTGTTCAGTCAGTAACCGTGTGTTCGAGATGGAGGTGAAGTGAGCAGTGAGGGGAAATGTTACCACAAGCTGCCGGTGGACAACTTTCATTGGAACAGGAGGAGGCCATTCAGCCCCTCGACTTTGCTGTGCCACTCATGATGATAATAGCTGATGTGTGCCCTAACGTACAATTTTTGAAACCCTTTAATTTCATCAATAAACTCCTCTGCAACAGACAAGATGAGCATTGGAAAACTAAACATCTGCAAATACTGGGAAATCAGAAATAAAAACAGAAATTGCTGGAAACATTCAGGAGGTCTGGCAGCATCTGTGGAGAGTGAACCTTTCAGGACCAGTGACCGGTCAGGTGACCAGCTGCAGCTGACCATTCTGCCGGATCTGGAACCCTCTCTGGAACAGGTTCTGGTGCGAGGGGGATGAGATTGTCAATAATAACTGAGAGAAACAGGAGGACGGGCTCAATCAGAATAAGGAATTCACTTACCCCTCCCAGTGGGACACTCACCGACATAGTCACACTGCGGAGAGGCCGCTCACCTGACCCACGTATGGGAAGGGATTTACTCGATCTTACAATCTGCTGAGGCACCAGAGATGGCACAGTGGGTTTAGACCCTTCACCTGCTCCATGTGTGAGAAAGGATTCATTCAAATCTCTCACCAGCGGAGACATCAGTGCATTCCCCCCATGGAGAGGCCATTCACCTGCTCAATCAGAGGATTCACTCAGTCCTCTGACCTGCTTAAACACCAGCGAGCTCACTCTGGGGAAAGGTCATTCACTTGTTCCCAGTGTGGGGGAAGATTCACTCAAATGCAGCACCTGCGGAGTCCCCAGTGAGCCCACACAGGGGAGAGGCCATTCAGATGCTGTGTGAGAGAAATGATTCAGTGATCCATCCTGCCCCCGAGACCCCAGCGGGTTCACACTGGGTAGGAGCTGTTCACCTCTCTCTGTGACAAGGGATTTGCTGCGTCTTCAACACGATTGAGAGACCGGTGAGTGCTCACAGGGAAGTGGTCATCCACCTGCTCCGTGTGGACTGCAGGACTCTGACTTTGATGTTACTGTCCATCAGAGTCAGGAGTGGACCCTGTACATGATGACACTGTTGGAGTATTGATGTTGTTGTTGTTAACCACATTAACTGGGCTGGAGTTGACTGAACTTACATTGCCACTTTCTGAACCTCAGGATGTCTCTCTGGGCAGGATGTCTCTACAAACAGCAATGGGACAATGAGCAGGGATCATCTGTTTTGATTTAAATTGTGATAATAGCACTCCTGATTCACAGCACTCGGTACAAGGTTGGAGTCCAGCCTTGGTCAATGTGGATTTCCCACATTCTCCCCATGATAGTGTGGGTCCCCTCCAGGTGCTCTGGTTTCCTCCCACAGCCCAAAGATGTGCAGGTTAGGTGGATCAGTCGTGCTACCTTGTCCACAGTATCCAGGATTGTGCAGACTAGGTGGACCAGCCATGGGAAATGCTGTGTTACAGTGATAGAGTGCTCTGGGCGTGATGTTCTTCAGATGGTCGGTGGGGTTTGATGGGCCAATGCTCTCCTTCCACACTATTCTATGATTGAGGATAAAGGCTACACAGCCGGGTGTCCTTGGAGAAGGAGCATGTGGTGTGTATCAATGCTCTTGATGCCTTTAGATAGAGGTGGGTATCACAGGGGATACAGTGCTTTATCTCCACCGCTGCCCCCACCCCCCAACTCTACTTTGATTTAGTCCCTTCTCACTCTGTCACTTGTAATGGTTTGCTTGGTCCGTAATGGGCTTTGTTTGGAAATATTCAATTGGTTACACAAATGGGTTACTGCGGGTGATTATATGTCTAGATTAGAGAGGTGCTGGAAAGTCACAGCAGGTCAGAAGGAAAATCAACATTGTGGCAAAAGCCCTTTTCCAGCACCACTCTAATCTAGGCTCTGGTTTCCAGCATCTGCAGTCCTCACTATTGCACTGCTGGTTATTATATGTTAACCAAAAGCAAAATGGCGTAATGATGATTTTGATGGTGGGAAGGTTGCTGTGATCACATTTCTGGGTCGGAGAAATGGGGAAAAAGAACGCTTCACAGCTCACAGAACGAGAACTGAAAAGCAGTTAAATCAAACCAAAGGTTCAGATAGGGAGGGAATATTTCCCTGGAGTTTGAGTAGATGGAAAGTTATGGTGTCCGGGAATAGACAGGATTTTCTATTACAGAGGTTGAAAATTTTAAAACTGTTATATTCAGACAGTTTAATTTATTTTCTTTAATTTTATTTGCTGTGCAAGAAACTTTTACAATATTTTAAAACAAAAATTTACAAACCTTGTGTTACAGATAAATGTTAAATAAAATCCATCAAACCATCCCTCACTGAAACCTAATGTGGAAGTGCAATCTCCTGGAGAATCCCTGCCCACTCCTTCCTACCCGGGCTCCATGACTATATACATACCTGGGAGATAGCAGCAGGAGGAGACCATTCAGCCTTTCAATCCTGCTCCGCCATTCAATGGGAAACAGCTGACCATCCAGCTCAGTCTCCTGTTCCTGCTGTGTTCCAATCCCCTTTCATGACTCTACCTCGAAGAACTATATCTCAGTCCTCCTTTGGTTTCACTGCCTTTTGTTCCGGTGACGTTGCTGTGTTACTGTGTGGGTGTAGGCAGGGGTAATGTGATGGTGCTGCCTCCTGGAGGATGTACTCAGCGTCCCTCATCATCCTGCAGTAACATCAACTGGGTTTCAGCAACTAGAGATAGAAACCATTTCCAGGATATGGGCATCACTGGCTCAGCCAGCATTTATTCCCCATCTCTAGTTACCCTCGAGAAGATGGTAGTGAGCTGCTGTCTTGGACCATTCACAGTCCATTTGGCGCAGATAGACCAAAAATGCTGTGTGGGAGAGTGTTGCAGGATTTTGACCGAGTGATTCTCTATCTTTGGTTCTTCAAATGCTAGTTAACTTAATCACAATCTGCACGAGTTTGAGATTTCAGGCTGCAAACCTTCACCATCTAGCACCCTGTATAAAGGAATATGTGCAGGTTAAAAATTCAGAACAGACAATTCTAGTTTCTCTGGAATATCTTTTTCCAATTTCTTCCCCCAAAGCTGTAACCCTCCAGCCCACTTACTCTCTCGCACCATTCTGACTCTGCTACCCCCTAATGTACACACTTCCCATTCTCATGGAATTACTGATAAACAGATCCATGCCACCACTTCCCGTCTCTGGTTGGACTCTGCGCCCTTTCTGGGTTCACTTCCTTTCCCTTCAGTTGCCGCAAGTCAATAATGTAACAGCAGAATGAAACAAAAGGAAACAGACAGGGAGGTAGCAGATCCTGGACAGAAGGGGAACATTCAGTCTGGGAGAATGGGTCAGATCCTTCTTTGTTTCCCATTGGTCGATGCCCAGTGTTATGACGAGTTGGGGATGGCCTTTGGCCCCACATGGGTGTAGTGACACTTTGACCTCCCGCCCCCACCAACCGATATGTTCGTCCTCCAGCCAATCACAGTGTGAAGGACTTTCCGCTAGTTACCCCAAAGCACATGCTCCAAAATCGGCCCACATTCTGTACATTTACAATGCCAGGTTTCCCCACACACGTGTGGTCCCTGCCTCAGGGATTGTGGTAGTTGTAGTCCCCATGAAGCTACTGGAGCCCTGTCTCTGGAAAGTGAATGAAAAGTGTGGGGTGGAGGGTGTTGTGTATAGGATCCCCATTCAGACACACAGAACATATGGGCTGTCACTGGGTTTTACTGAGACACCTGCTTCCACAACCTGATTTCTGATGTAAAGAACACAGATTCAGCCAATTGCGGGGCAGGGAGGTTAATAAGGGGGAGCAGATTTTAAGCAGAGCTGGCTCAGTGGCGAGCACCACTGCCTCACAGCGTCAGGGACCCGGGTTTGATTCCAGCCTTAGGTGACTGTGTGGAGTTTACAGGTTCTCCCCATGTCTGCGTGGGTTTCCTCTGGGTGCTCCAGTTTCCTCCAGCAGTCCAAATATGTGCCGGTTAGGTGAATTGGCCAAACTAACTCAATCATCATCGAAAGGCTACACTGCCTCTCCTGTGCCCAGTGCTCATCTTACGTTAATAACTGGAAAACTGAATCCAAAAATCACCACATTCACCCAAGGAGATTTTTGGAAAATGCAGGATAATCAGGTGGATTAGGGTTCCAAACTTAGATGGTGAGGAAGCATGTAGGAGATAATGATTTTACAATTTTAAACTCTGGGGAGACAGTGATTTATGGTTTTAGATTGTGTAGTACATTCACACCGTCCAGAATACTCTGTTGTGAATATCCATCCTGTACTTTATTACAAAGTTAAGATCTCTGACAATGAAAACCAAAACACCCAGGAAACGTCCCCTCACCTTGTAATCTGATAAAGGACTAGTGATAAGTCTGGATGAGTTTAGAATACAGATGGAAAGCGGGAAGATTAAATCCAGTCCCAAGATCCTGTGCTTAAACAAAGGAGACTACAATAGGATGAGACAGGAGTTGGCTAATGTAAACTGGAAGCAAAGAGTTTACGATGGGGTAGCTGATGGCCAGTGGAGAAATATCAAAGCAATTTTTCAAAGTGCTGAGCAAAAGTATATATCAGTGAAAAAGAAGGACTGTAGATAAAGGAGTAATCTGCCATGAGTGGCTCAGGAAATAAGGGAGTCTATCAAATTGTAATAGAAGGCACACAAATTGGCAATGATCAGCGAGAAACTAGGAGATTAGAAAAACTTTAAAGATCAACAGAAAGCTGGATGGGATTGGGGGATAAAAAGTGACGAGTAGCTAACCCGAGGGCCAGAATAGCAGTTGATACTGCTAGAGGGGAATATGTGGCCTCAGTATTTATTGAAGTACTTAACTGAAGAAGTCTCTCATCATAGAGATAGACCTGATAAAGTTAAAAATTACGCCGTGCTCGGAAAGTTAGTGCTTCCAAATAAAACCTGTTGGACTATAATCTGGTGTTGTGAGATTTATAACTTTGTCCACCCCACTCCAACATCGTCTCCTCCACATCAGAATTCTGACAGACAATCCCACTGAAAATGAAGCGCCTGACAGGTACTGAAGTGAGCCACGGGTGGAAGGGGGGCGGTTGTGGGGGAGGGGTGCGATGTGAAAACAATGTGCTGAATTGAACTAGACTTTTTAAACTGCCGTTGCCATGGAGATAATCCTGATAAACAGCCTCCATTCAAAGCTACAAACTTTGCTAACATGGACTTGGCTGTGTCGCAGTAATTTTTCCAGACGCACTGAGATTTGAAATATTGTCCACGGACAGAATACACACCTTTCCTTCCAGATGAAAAGACCAATGATATTCGGATCAGTAACCATCAGGTCTGAACATGAAGCTCAATTTGAATTTTTCATCCACAAATCCACCCTTTCAGTGCCCTACAACAGAGAAAACAACTCATCACTGTTACTACAGAACGGAACTTTATAAGATAATGATAGTATTAAATTGTAGTTTCCTTGTTCCTCCCAAAGCTTTAAATCTCAGTCTCTCAATTTCTCTCTCTTGTTAACTGAAGACCAAACCAATCTCCTCACTCCTTCCCTCCACACCCAGTTTTCACAATCTCTCTCCTCTCCTTGAATTCAGTTACCTAGCTCTTGTCTGCAGACTAAGAACCAAATCAATGATTCTGACTCAGAGCCTCCCGGGTGTTGGTGAATCCTCCCGCCAGGTCCCCGGGTTTCCTTCCTGGTCGGAATCACATTGGGGAAAAATCAATCTAGAACCTCCCATTTATATTCCCCACCTCCACCCTCTGATGAGAAACATCCTGCACACACTGCATCCTGCACACTGGCAAAATCACATCTGGTTGAAGTGAAGTGAACCAAATTAGAACTCTAATTGCAGGCCCATCCTTGTCCCTTTCCAAAACAATTCTGAATTTTCACAAAATGTGTTCTGATAACTTTCTGCAAAATCCTCCCCCATTCATACTTTGACCACTCGTCAGGATACCAGGAGAGGGGCTACTCCCGGGTCCTGTTCCCAGAGGAGGAAGATAAGGAGCTGCCAATGATAGATTAATCCCACACACCCACAGCCTCCCTCCCTGACACTGACCCGCCCTGTGGCCAATTGGCCAGCACTGCGCCTGTGCACTGGTCTCCCCTCGTACTGCACATGCTCCAGATCACACAGGAGCCTGGGTGATTGACAGCAGCTGCTGCCCAATAGAGTGGAGGAGGTGGGGCTGGAGGACTGGGACAATGCGATTGTAAACAATGAATGAACGAGGAGGGACACTGCGGGATGGATAGGTCAGTGAGGGACAGGAGCAGTGCATCAGCAGGAGGGGATCCTGGACAAACTGAGCAATGGGAGAGTCTGACAGGAGAGAAACTACAGGAAGGTTCTGTTGAGGCTCAGGCAGGGACAGCTGGGAGACAGTATGGCCTGGTGGCTTGGGCACGTTTTCTAATCATCCTCTTCAAAGATGGTGTTACTCAACTCTGAACCCGATCCTCCTGGTCCAGAGGCAAGGACACTACCACCATTTTTTTGGTGGGCTCGTGGAAAGAAGGGAAGATGTTCTCAATCTCACTCACATGGAAACTCCATGAGCTCCTCCCATTTACTGTCTATGGTGGGGATGGAGGAGACACAGCAGATGGGAGTGGGTTAGGGATATAGGGACTGCCTTTCCAAAGGTGTTGGTGATATTAACAAGACTCAACACAGTCACTAACACAAAGCTGGTGTATGTGAACTTTATCCAGAATATGAACACCCATAACTTGGTGACGCAGACCCCAGTGTACAGAGTTAAGTCCTGTATATTATTAAAGCTTTGTTTGTGAGACATCACATCTCATGAACTTGAGTCAGTTTTTGAAGAAGTAACAAAAATGATTGATGAGGGCAGAGAAGTGATCATGATCTACATGGCCTTCAGTCAGGCGTTTGACAAGGTTCCCGATGGGAGACTGGTTAGCAAGGTTAGATTTCATGGAATACAGGGAGAACTAGCCATTTGGATACAGATCTGGCTCAAAGGTCGAAGGAGGAGGACGGTGGTTGAGGGGTGCTTTTCAGGCTGGACGCCTGTGACCAGTGGAGTGTCACAAGGATCGGTGCTGGATCCACTACTTTTCGTCATTTATATCATTGACTTGGATGTGAACATAAGAGGTATTGTTAGGAAGTTTGCAGATGACACCAAAATTGGAGTTGGAGTGGACAGTGAAAAAGATTACCTCAGTGTACAAGGCACGTGGATCACATGGGCAAATGGGCTGAGGAGTTCAGTTTAGAAAAAAATGTGAGGTGCTGCATTTTGGAAAAGCAAACCTTAGCAGGACGTATACAGTTAATAGTAAGTTCCTGAGGAGTGCTGCTAAACATGAGACCTTGTTCTGCAGCTTCATAGTTCCTTGAAAGTAAAGTCACACGTAGATAAGATAGTGAAGGCGGCAGTTGGTCTGCTTGCCTTTATTGGTCAGAGTGTTTAGTATAGGGGTTGGGAGGTCATGTTGTGGCTGTACAGGACATTGATTAGGCAACTTTTGGAATATTCCATGCAATTCTGGTCTTCCGATCAGAAGAATGTTCTCAAACTTGAAATGGTCAGAAAAGAATTACAAGGATGTTGCCAGGAGTTTTACCTGGCGTGTCGGAGGCTGAGGGGTGACCTCATAGAGATTTATAAAATCACGCCGGGCATGGGTAGGTTAAATAGACAACGTCTTTTCCCTGTGGTGGGGGAGTACAGACCTAGGAAATAGGGAGATGAGGGAAGGCAGGGATGGGGTGGCAGAGGGTGGGGAGACAGAGAGGCTGGTGGAATAGAGAGGGGTGGCACAGAGAAGGGGGAAGAGAGAGATGGGGAACAGACAGTGGGGACAGAGGAAGCAACGGGGACAGGCGCGGCGAGGGGGCAGACAGACAGATGGGGGACAGACAGAGAGGGGGAGATAGGGGGAACAAACAGTCAGGGGAGACAGGCAGAGAGGGGGAAGATGGAGAGAATTTTTACAGATCAAAATTCAACCCTATTGCTGTTTTCTCTCCATCCCCTTCAATCCCTCTGAAGGGCTCAGAACAACTGCATAGTTCCTGCAAAGTAGCGTTTCAGGGAGATCATTTGTTGACATTTGGGATGGTGACCATTATTGGTCAGAGCACTGATTAATAAATGGACCGGGCTCAATTCCACTGTCTGTGTGGTGTTCGCATATTCTCCCAGTGTGTGCCTGCGTGGCCTTCCTCTGGGTACTCTGGTTTCCTCTCTCAATCCAAACTCTTGCAGATAAGGTGGATTCGCTGTGGGAAATGAGAGGTTACATGGTTAGGGTGGGATGCTGTTCCGTTGATTGGTATGGTCTCATGGGCCGAATGGCCTGTTTTCACACTGTAGGGATTCTGTCACTGAGTATAGAAGTTAGGAGGTCATGTTGCGGCTGTATAGGGCATTGGTGTGGACAATTTTAGAATACTACATTCAATTCTAGTCTCCCTGATTTCAGAAAGATGTTACCACAATAAACTCAACCTCAATGACAAGTTCCTGGGAAATGTTGACGAATAAACAGACCGTGCAGGGTGAGTTGATAGTTCCTTGAAAGTGGGGTTGAAGGTAGACAGGTCGGTGAAGGTGGTGTGCCGTATGCTAGCTGTTATTGGGCAGAGCACTGAGGATAGGAGTTGGGAGATCATGTTTCGGTTGCACAGTTTATTGGCTCGGTCACTTCTGGATTTTCCTTAGTGCTTTCAATTCCAGTCTCCCTGCTATAGGATGGATGTTGGGAAACTTGAAAGAATTCGGAAAAGATTTACATGGGTGTTGCGAGTAGATTTTTTTTAGATTACTTACAGTGTGGAAACAGGCCCTTCGGCCCAACAAGTCCACACCGACCCGCCGAAGCGCAACCCACCCATACCCCGACATTTATCCCTTACCTAACACTACGGGCAATTTAGCATGGCCAATTCACCTGACCCGCACATCTTTGGACTGTGGGAGGAAACCGGAGCACCCGGAGGAAACCCACGCAGACACGGGGAGAACGTGCAAACTCCATACAGTCAGTCGCCTGAGTCGGGAATTGAACCCGGGTCTCAGGCGCTGTGAGACAGCAGTGCTAACCACTGTGCCACCGTGCCGCCGAGTATTGGAACATTAGAACCATCGGGAGGGCTGAATAGGCTGAGGCTATTTTCCCTGGATCACTGGACGCTTGAGGTGGCATTGTAGAACTTTACAAAATTATGAGGAGCAACGATAGGGTGACTAGTAATGGTTTCTTTTTTACCCCAGGGTATGGGAACCTAAGAGTAGAGAGCATAGGTTTAACATGAGAGGGGAAAGACTTCAAGGGGATTTGGAGGCTTTGGGTAGGGTGAAAACAGGTTTACCAGGATGTTGTCTGGATTGGGAGAGGTTGGAAAAACTTGGATTTTTATCTTTGGCAAGTCAGTAGCTGTGGGGTAAACCGAGAGGCACAGAGTGAATAATGTGTATCTTTTCTCCAAGGTGGAAGTGACAAATTCTAGAGCCACACATTTAAGAGGAAAGGAGGTAGTTTAAAGGAATGAAAACCAAAACAACTTCAGATGCTGTAAACCAGGAAGAGAAACAGAAGTTTCTGAAACAGCTCGGCAGGTCCAGCAGCATCTGTGAAGAGAAATTAGAGTTAACGTTTCTGAGGAAGGGTGACCAGTCCCGAAACAGTAACTGATTTTTCTTCACAGATGCTGCATGACCTGCTGGGCATTTCCAACAATATCTGTGCAGGTTTAAAGGGAGATATGTCAGACAAGTTTCTTAAGCAGAAGGTGGTAGTTGACTAGAATGTACTCTCCTGGGAGATGGTAAAAGCAGAAACAATCACAGCGTTTTTGAGGCGTTTGGGCAGACACATAAGCAGGCATGGGATGGCATTGCTGAACAAAGACACCTCGGAGTGCAGATTCATAGCTTCTTGAAAGTGGAGTCGCAGGTAGATAGAATAGTGAAGGCAGCGTTTGGTATGATTTCCCTTATTGGTCAGAGCATTGAGTACAGGAGTTAGGAGATAATATTGCGGTTCACGGGACATTGCTTAGGCCACTATTGGAATAGTCCATACAATTCTGGTTTCCTTCCTATCAAAACAATATTGTGAAACTTGAAAGGGGTCAGAAAAGAATTTTAAGGACGTTGCCAGGACTGGAGGATTCGAGCTACCGGGAGAAGTTGAATAGGCTGTGTTCCCTGGAGCATCAGAGACTGATGAGTGACCTTATCAAGGTTTGCAAAATCATGAGGGGCATGGATAGGGGAAATACACAAGTTCAGATGGTTGGCATAGTCTTATGGACCAAATGGCCTGCTTCCACACTGTAGGGATTTGGTCACTGAGTATAGGAGTTAGCTGAAGTTGTGGCTGTACTGGGCATTGGTGAGGCCAGTTTTAGAATACTACATTCAATTCTATTCTCCCTGATTTCAGAAAAATGTTACCACAATAGGACTCAACCTCATCATGACAAGTTCCTGGGAAGTGTGCACAAACAAATACAAGGAATTATTAACTCACTGCACAGTGTAAGTGGAGTTGAAGGTAGACAGGTCGGTGAAGGTGGTGTTTGGTATGCTAGCTGTTATTGGGCAGCGCATTGAGTATAGGAGTTGGGAGATCATGGTTCGGTTGGACAGTATATTAGCTCAGCCACTTTTGGAATGCCCAGACTGCTTTCCATTCTGGTCTCCCTGCTACAGGAAAGATGTTGGGAAACCTGAACAAGTTCAGCAAAGATCTACAAGGGTGTTCCCAGTATTGGAACATTTGAACCATAGGGAGGGGCTGAGGCTATTTTCCCTGGAGCAGGAGATGCGTGGGATGGCTTTATACATCTTTATAAAGTTGTGAGGAGCAACAACAGGGTGACTAGTCAGTTTCTTTATTCCCAGGATAGGGGAGTCCAAAAGCAGAGGGCATAGGTTTAACGTGAGAGGGGAAAGACTTCAAGGGGACCGTAGGGACAACTTGCTTGGTACATGTATAAATGAGCTGGTTGGCATGGATGATTAGGACAGAGGGTTTGTTTCCATTCTGTACATCTCTATGACTCTGTTTCACAAAACTTGAGGAGGGTTTCACAAAATATCTGCAAGGTTATTGTTAGGACTGTGGAGTTAAAGGGAAAGGCTGAATAAGCTGGGGCTTTTTCCCCAGAGCGTCAGAGACTGAGGGGATACCTTACGAAGAAGTATAGACAGGGTGAATAGCCAAGGTCTTTGTTTCTACCCAGTGTCGGGGAGTTCAAAACTACAGGGTATTGGGTTTTTAGGTGAGAGGGAAAAGGTTTCAAATGGACCTGAGGGCCAAACGGTTCGCTCAGAGGTTGGTGAGCGTATGGAATGAGATGCTATAGGAATGATGAACACAGGCCAAATTAAATTTAAAAGGTGACTGGAGGGGGACATGAACAGAAAGTGTTCATGTGTGATATAGGCCAACTCTCCCAAATGGAGCTGGGTCAGGTTAGGATATCTGGTCGACATGGACGAGTTGGACTGAAGGGCCTGTTTCCGTGCTGGATAACTCTCTGACTCGAAGTGCCTCAGCAAAATGGTGGCAATCCACAATAAAAACAAAACCTGCTGGAGATCCTCAGCGGGTCTGGCAGCCCCGGAAATGGTGACAGATGCAGGAAACATTGCAGCTTTGAAGTAGTGTTGAGATGATCACACCAAGCTCTACAATATCGATTACACGCTGAGTGCCAGAACATGGGACGAGAATAAATAGGTATTTGATGACCAGCATGAATACGATGGGTTTGGAAAGCTGACGTTCTGGGTCAGGACTATTCATCAGGACTGACAAAGGGTCCCGACCCAAAGCATCAACTTTCCTGCTCCTCTGATACTGCCTGACCTGCTGCACTTCCCCAGGTCCACATTGTATAGACTCTGACTTCCAGCAATGCCCACATCTTATCCATCCTGGTCATTGTGTTCAGGTCAGGCAGCATCAGTAGTGCTTGGTGTGTCGATCTCAACACTTCTTCAAGTGCACGATCTACCTGCACCTCTACTTTCGAGGAATTATGAATCTGCACTGCAAGGTCTCTTTGTTCAGCAACACTCCCCAGGCCTCACCATGATGTGTATCAGTCCTGCTAAGCTTTGCTTTTCCAAAATGCAGCACCTTGCATTTATCTAAATTAAACTCCATCTGCCACTCCTCAGCCCATTTGCCCATCTGATCAAGATCCCATTGTAATCCGAGGTAACATACTCCATTGTCCGCTACGCATACAATTTTGGTTTCATCTGCCAACTTACTAACTATACCTCCTATGTTCACATCCAAATCATTGATATAAATCACAAAAAGCAGAGGGCCCAGCACCGATCCTTGTGGCACTTCACTGATCACAGGCCTCCAGTCCAAAAACAATCTTCCACCACCACCCTCTGTCTTCTAACTTTGAGCCTGTTCTGTATCCAAATGGCTAGTTCTCCCTGTATTCTGTGAGATCTCACCTTGCTAATCAGTCTCCCATGGGGAACCTTACCAAACGCCTTACTGAAGTCCATAGAGATCACATCTACCACTCTGCCCTCTTCAATCCTCTGTGTTAATTCTTCAAAAACAGCTCAATCAAGTACGAGACACGTGATTTCCCACACACAAAGCCATGCCGTCTATCCCTAATCATAGAACATAGACAAGTACAGCACAGAACAGGCCCTTACGTCCACGATGTTATACCGAGATTTAATCCTAATGTAAAACATAGTAATTTAACCTACGCACCCCTCAACTCACTGCTATCCATGTGCAAGTCTTGTCCCCAATGACTTCGCTGCCACCACCACCACTGGTAACGCATTCCATGCATTCACAACTGTGTAAAAAACCTACCTCGGACGCGTCCTGAATTCCTTCCTCCTAATATCTTCATAGTATGACTTCTCAAACAAGTCAATCCTGCCCTGGGGAAAAGTCTCTGTACACCTCTATCAGGTCTCCTCTCTTCCTCTTTTTCTCCAGAGAGAAAAGTCCGAGCTTATTCAAACTTTCTTCTTACAGGAAGCCCTCCAGTCCAGGAAGCATGTTAGTAAACCTTGATTGCACCCTCTCCAAAGCCTCTGTACATTTCCTATAGTAGTGAGACCAGGACTGGACACAAAATTCCAAGTGTGGTCTCACCTGGGACTTGTAGAGCTGTAGAAAAACCTCATGGCTTTTAAACTCTATCCCCTGATAATGAAAGCCAAAGAAACATTTGCTTTATTAACAACCCTATCCACTTGGTTGGCAACTTTGAGGGATTTATGTACTTGCACACACAGATCCCTCTGTTCCTCCACACTGCCAAGAATCCTGTCTTTAATCCTATATTCAGCATTCAAGTTCCCATTTATCCAGGTTGAACTCCATCTGCCATTTCTCAGCCCAGCTCTGCATCCTGTCTATGTTACACTGCAGCCTGCAGTAGCCCTCTATATTATCAACGACACTTCCAATCTTTGTGTCATCGGCAAATTTACTAACCCAACCATCAACCTCCTCATCCAAGTCATTTATAAATCCTACAGAGACCCAAGAACAGAGCTCTGCGGGACCCCACTCAACACTGGCCTCCAGGCAGAATACTTTCCATCGACAACCACTCTCTGCCTTCTGTCAGCCAGCCAATTCTGAGTCCGGATAGCCAAATCTCGTGTCCCATACTTCCTGACTTTATGGATGAACCTACCATGGGGAACCCTAACAAATGCCTTGCTGAAATCCATTTATAACACATCCACTGCTCTACAGTCATCGACCTGTCTTGATACCTCCTCAAAGAACTCAATAATCACACTATGCTTTGACAAACTGTCATAAATTCTATCCCTCAGAATTATTTCCACAACTTTGCTGACAACAGACTTAATTGCCACCAATTTCCCTATTTCCCTTCTTGAAAAGAGGAACAACATTCGCCTCCTTCTAATTCTCCGGTACGACTCCTGTAGAGTGAGGAGGCAAACATCCTCGCCAGCGGCTTAGCAACCTCCTTTCTCGCTTCCTGGAGCAGCCGAGGATAAATCTGGTCTGGCCATGGGGACTTATCAATCTTGATGTTTTCCAAAATTTCCAGCACATCAATTTCATCAATCTTGATCTGTCCTTGCTTTTCTAAATACGTGTAAATGCTGGCCCTCAGGGTTCCGTCCAACAACTTGTCTAGCACCGACGTCAGGGTCACGCGTCTGTAGTTCCCGGGCTTGTCCAAACCGCCTTCCTTAAACAGTAGCACCACATTAACCAACCCCCAGTCTCCTGGCTCCTCAGCTGTGACTATCAATAATACAAAACTCTCAGCAAGGGGCCCAGCAATCACTTCCCTAGCTTCCTACAGAATTTTAGGATACACCTGATCAAATCCTGGGCATTTATCCACCTTTATGCGTTTCAAGACATCCAGTACCACTTTCTGTGTAATATGGACATTGTCAAGGTGTCACCATCTATTTCCGACATTCTATAGCTCCCATGTCCTTCTCCACAGTAAACACTGATGCCAAATACTCGTTTAGTCTCTCCCCCACCCCACCCCCACCGTATCACCGACAGCTCCACACATAGGCCACGTTGCTGATCTTTTGAGGAGCCCTAATCTCTTTCTAGTTCCCTATCGATATATGGGTCCACATGTTTTTCCTCTTAGAATCCCATTCCCCTACCCTTTTACTCTACATTTACCCCTGACTAATTCACTAAACCTAATCATCCCTGAACACTATGGGCAATTTAGCACAACCAGTTCACCTACTCTGTATATCTGTGGTTTGTGGGAAGAAACGGGAGCACCTGGAGGAACACACGCTGACACGGGGAGGAATATCCAAACTCCACATGGACAGCCACCCAATGCAGGAATTGAACCTGTGTCCCTGGTGCTGTGAGGCAGACCTGCTAGCCATTGAGCCATGTGCCAACCTGAAATTGTAATTGCATTCACAGCTACCACATCCTCTGCAAATATATTCCACACGTGAACCACTCTCTATGCAAAAATAAAATCCCAAACGTCGTTTTAAAGCTTTCCTCCTCTCACTTTAAAGTGTCTGTACCCAGTCTTGAATCGCAATCCCTCCTGGAAAGGGCACCTGTTGTTCACATTACTGATATAAAATCCTGAAGACTAAATCTCTAATAATGTCACCCCTCAGCCTCCTATGCTCTGGTGAAAGAAGTCGCAGCCAATCCAGACTCTGCTTAAAATTCAAACCATCCATTCCCATTAACCCACTGGTAAAACTCTTCTGAACCCGCTCCAGTTTAAAAATACCCTTCCCATGACAGCACAACCAGAACTGGGCACAGTATTCCAGAAGAGGCCTCCCCAACATCCTGTACAACCTCAACATCACGTCCCAACTCCTATACTCTGAGGTCTGAGCAATGAAGATAAATGTGCTAAACACCTTTTTAACCACCCTGTCTACATGTGACACATACTTCAAAAATCTGAACACTGAGGTCTCTTTGTTCTATATCACTTCTCATGGCCTGACTTTTAGTGAGTGTAAATCCTGCCTTCTTTTATCAAGATGTAATATTTTGCATTTATTCCAATACAAAACATCCTTCGAGTATAAAGGCAGTAGGAGTATACTGAAGAAGGGAATCAGGAGGTCAAAAGGGGACAGGACACAGCTTTGGCGAATTGGGTTAAGGATAATCCAAAGGGTTTTTATAAATGCATTAAGAACAAAAGGATTACAAGTGGAGGCAGATGCGATTAGTTCAGTTCAAAATTATGGTCAACATGGACTGGTTGGACCACAGGGCCTGTGTCAGTGCTGTATAACTTTATGTCTCTAACCCTCGCTACCTCTGTAAATTCCTGTGTGCTCGGTACTCTCCCTGTCAATGCCACCTCATCCAGCCTTACAACTCTTCCATATCTCAATAATTCCTCTCCAGCCTCAAAACCCAAAAGTTTCTATCATAAATACCTATCTCTGTAACATCCTCCGTCCTCAGAATACTTTCCAAATTTCATATCCTCCAGCTTCATTATCCTCCCTATCTCCAATCCCCTCCCCTCTCTCAAAACTTTGCGATATGTGCCTTTCTTTATTTCCAGCCTCCAGGACGCCCAATTTTTATTTCTCACTTGATGATGGCCCTTTCTGATTCCTGAGCTGAGCTTCTGAATTTCATCTTAAAACTCTCCATCTCACTTACCTCCCAAAAACATCGACCAACCATGTGCCATCTATTCTAGTATCACCTTTTCTGACCTGATGTCCAATGGAGCCTGTCATATTCCTATAATAAACATCTCAGCTGTATACAGAACAGAAAAACGCTCTGGTGATCCATCTGTGAGAAAGAAAACTAACACCAAACTATCCTGATCTATTTTCCAGTACTTGTGGAAAAGTCTCATCTATCATGGCATCGCAAGTGTATACTAAATATATCTCAAATGTTTTCAGGATTTGTCTCCCACCCTGACAGACAGTGAGGCTTAGTGCAACTCTTGTTCTATGACGATATCACCCACAGGAACACAGAGCAGCTGGGTCTGTGCAAACCAGAGATCACCCACACATTGGGAAGGATGGCAGGTACCCTGAGAGGGGACACAGGAGATTTACCAGGATGGTTCAAGGAATGGGGGATTTTAGTTGAAGGGACATGGGTGTTAATGGTACAGATCAAGAATATCCAACTACAATAGATGGACTCTCTTTGACAACCTCTCCCCTTGCCTGGGCTGGGTAACCTTCAGGTTAAACCACCACCAGTCATTTCTCCCTAATGAGAGAGCAGCCCTATGGTCTGGGAGGACAATGCTGCCTTTACCTTTTACACAGTGATGCCACTGTACCCCGGGGGTGGGGAGAGGGAATGCTGAAGGTGGTGGATGGGACACCACTCAGGCACAGTGCTTTGTCCTGGAGGATGTTCACTTTCTTTAATATTGTTAGGAACTGCACTGATGCAGGCAAGTGGAGAATGTTCCAAAACAATCCTGATGTGTACCTTATAGAGAGCAAACAGACATTGGGGAATCAGGGGTTTGGGGAAACTGAGGTTGTTCTCCTTGTAGCAGAGGAAATTGTGGCTGCCCTGTTACAGAGGGGTTTACAGAAATTATACATTAGAATAATCAACCTTACACTCATCAGCTCTTCATAAACTGTTGACAAGACATATATGAAAGACTTGGGGGAGATCTATTGACAGGATGGTTTGATTCAAAGGAGAACTTTTATGCATCAAATAGGAATGAGTTGGAACACAATACTCACAACTAAATGCAAATATCCTGGTCCTGATGAATTGTATAATTCTGTCAGAGTTTGGTGTTACAATGACTGAGGTTACCATCTGAATGTCCACTGAATACAAGTTCATAAAATCCATCACTGTCAGATCAGGTTAGAAACTCGCACCATCCCCTCCTCCTGGCACAGGATGAATGGACATATTACCCCTTGTGGAGGTCAGCAGTCAATTCAGGGGGAAATCTACGTGGGTTTCTATCAGTTTCCATCTTGGGACTTCATGTGACTGCACAGGGCCGATCTTTGACACATGGGAGAGAATTTTCCAAGTGGTAGTGAGATGTGGAGAGCAGGATTTGTTGCTTCTTCTTTCCTTCTGTGCTGCCGCTGTGCCTCATCAATAAGATATGGGGGGGGGGGGGGTGAAAGGCTCATGCAGCTTCAGGGGCAAGTTGTCACCATTCTGACCAGATAGGCAGTAAGCTCCTCCCAGTCATTCCATAGAGTATTCCGTAAAAGACAGGAACTCTGCATGCTTCCCACTGCCCAGTGTTCCCAGGAAAAGTTTAGAAGAATGATGGGGAAAATCTCCTAGGAAAGGCATAACAGTAAATATCCAAAAGGATTATAAACAATTTACACAGAGGGATTCATTGGAGAAGTGGGCAACAAGTTGGCAAATGGAGTATCACTTGGGAACATATGAAGTTGTTCATTTTGGAGGAGATAATAAAAAGAACAGAGGACTATTTAATTGGTGGAAACTGTAGAAAGCTGCACCACAAAGGGACCAAGAGGTAAATGTGCAGGAAACAAAGCAAGCTAGCACAAAGTTACACCAGGTCATCAGGAAGGGGAATGGAATATTGCTCCTGATTTCAAGGGACATGCAGTATAAGAGTTTGAAGTATATACCTGAGAACAACTTTATACAGTGCGAGTGAGACCACATCTGGAGTAATGAGAAGTTTTGCTACCTTTATTTAAGTTATTACATCACTTCATCGGAGGCATTCAGAGAAGGTTGACTGGGATGATCCTTGGTTTGAAGGGATTCTCTTTTAAGAAAAGTTTGAAGAAGTCGGGACTCTACTCACTCGATTTGGGAAGAATGAGAAGTGAACTCTTTCAAACATATCGGCTTCCTCAGGGGTTTGACAAGGTAAAGACCAACAGGATGTATCCCAGCATGAGGGAACCTAGAACCAGACTCTGGGTCAGTCGCAGAATCAAGGGTTCTGTTTTAGGTTTGTCAACTTTAATGCAACACCGAGACGGGTAAGGGGTTTCAGTAGCAATGGAGCTGGGGCGAGGGGGAGACAAGCAACATTTTACAGATTGGAATTCATGGTGCTTGTGATTGTGTAGATGTCTGATCAGAAGGTCACCTTGGGGTCAGAATAGGAGAACAATATTGTGAAGAGTGTAGTTCTGCCTCAGTTCCCAGTGAGAGAGGGGGGCCCAGTAGTAAGGGAAAGGAATTTGTAACAGCAACTGAAGGCAATGGGTTTAACCATTGCAATGTTTCATTGGAGGAAATTGCAGCTAATCGAGTAGTGGGAGTGTGGCAAGCAGTTTGATAACAGAATAACAGTGGAGCAATGGAGAGGGATGACGGGGAGGGAGAGCGGGACATTGTCAGTGTACATGTGAAACCTAACAGTACTTTTGGACGATGTCACCTCCTGGCAATATGTAGGTGAGAAACTGGAGGGACCAAGGATAGATCCTTGAGGGACACTAAATACAAGGACTTCAGAAAGGAAAGGGAGAGTGGAGATGGAGAAGGATTTTCCAACAACCTTGAAGTCAAATATTAGTTAGTAGCAGAATGGGTGAGCAGGACATAACCAGAAAAGACAGACAGAACAAGGAACAATATCAGTGAATTGGTGAGGGGAAGTGATGATGATGAGGAGGAGAAGCCTGACTCCAAAACTGCTATTTCTTCATTCGTGAGATCACCCAACCCCACCCTAGTCTCAGCTCATTTACTGAAATACTTGTCCATCCCTGTGTTATCTCCAGACTTCATTATCCAAACACACTCCTGGCCAGTCTCCCACATTCAACTTACACATAATCTCAAGAATATCTAAAACTCTACTGCCCGAGTGCTCACTTGCTCCAAAACTTTTTGATCCGGGGCGGCACGGTGGCACAGTGGTTAGCACTGCTGCCTCACAGGTTCAATACTCAGGCGACTGACTGTGTGGAGTTTGCACGTTCTCCCCGTGTCTGCGTGGGTTTCCTCCGGGTGTTTCCTCCCACAGTCCAAAGATGTGCTCAGGTGAATTGGCCAAGCTAAATTGCCCGTAGTGGTAAGGGGTAAATGTAGGGGTATTGCGCTTCGGCGGGTCGGTGTGGACTTGTTGGGCCGAAGGGCCTGTTTCCACACTGTAAGTCTAATCTAATCTAATCTAATAAGGCTTCCGTTTACAAGCAACTGAAAATTCTCACTCTTGATGTAATTCCTGGCTGTGAACATCCCTGTCTCCCTTCACCACACAACCTTTGAGACCGCAAATCATTTTCTTTCAGAGTCCCAACGATGTGTTTATTCATTGTATCACTGGATTGGCTGTTTCTACTGTTGCCAAGGCAACACGGTCTGAAATTCCCATCCTAACCCTTTCATATCTGTTTTTCTCCTTTAAGGTATTCCCGAAAACCTGCTTATTTGGCAATTCTTTTGATCACCTGATCTAACATACCCATCTGTTGCCTAATGTCAGAAATTATCAATAGTATTTCTGCGAAATTATAAAAATGATAAAAATACAAACTGTTGTTGAGTTGCACATACATTTTCAACTTTTCTCTGTCGCTGAGTGAATAATCTGTAACATCTCTTACCCAACCACATTGTGGGAGCACCTTCACCACACAAACTGCAGCTGTACAAGGAAGTCAAACATCACCCTCTCCACAGGCAATGGGGCTTTGGCATTAATCACTGGGACCTGTGGAAGGAGAAACACAGTTGATGTTTCAGGGAGTGCTAAATGCATCATAGGGAATGAAAATGTTGCAGAATTTGATGGTCAGACATGAAAGGGAAATGCCCTCTTTTGTTGTAAAAAGGAATGATTCACTGGCAAAGTGATTGTGGAAAATTCAGTCCGTTTAGAGAGCAGTACGTTGTCAGCGGTTGGGCAGCAGAGGAAAATTAACTCACAAAAGGTCTGTGAAAGTAACAGTAAAACACTGAACAACCCAAACACCCTGTTTCCCAACACTTTAACTCCCCTTCCCGCTCCACCAAGAACATGCAGGTCCTGGGCCACTTCCACCGTCAAACCCCAGGCATCTGATGCCTGGAGGAAGAACGCCTCATCTTCTGTGTTCGGATCCTCCAACCACATGGGATCAATGTGGATTTCACCAGTTTCCTCATTTCCACTCCCCCCACCTTATCCCAGATCCAGCCTTCCAACTCGGCACCACCTTCTTGTCCATCTTCCTTCCCATCGATTGGCTGCTGCCTGACCTGCTGTGCTTTTCTGACATTGAAAACACCCTGACTCTGACACCCTGTAAATCCTGCCCTATCACTCCCTGCCAGGCAAAGCTGCGCATGTGTCCCCCTGCAGCTTGCCCCTCACAAAGTTGGTTGCCACACTCATGTCCCATGAACCACTGCCCCCAATAAAGGTGGCGGCGCTCACTCGCACCATTCACCATTTGAAGCATTTTCCCGTTTGCCACAAACACGGTCCTGGGATTTTCAAATTTGTGTTTTCTGATGTGCACTAAGTTCTGTAAAATGTCTCAGCACGTTCCATTAAAATTTCCTTCCCTTCCTGGTCAATATGTCTTTCCTTTCCCCTGCCCTGCACCTTCACACATTCCCATTGCCTTGGTCACAACACACACTGTGCTGCCAGTGAAGCTGATCACGTGGTTGCTTATAGCCACGCCCCTCATTCACTCCGATTGGTTGAAGGACCGACAGGCACTGCCTGGTCTTCCAGTCCCATCCCTATCTTCTTATAAGAGGTATAAGAGTGAGGGTTCATTCCTGTTTCTCCTGATGTCAGACATTAACAACAACTACCTGCATTTTATAGAGCCTTTCACACTGACAATTCTCCTAAAGAGTTTCACGAATGCTGGAAACATTGATTAAAGAGAAAAACTTTAAGATACATATTTAAGGAGGACAGAGGGGATTAGGAAAGATATTCAAGAGTTTTTTTTAAAGATTAGATTACTTACAGTGTGGAAACAGGCCCTTTGGCCCAACAAGCCCACACCAACCCTCTAAGAGCAACCCACTCATACCCAATCCCCTACATCTAACACTACGGGCAATTTAGCATGGCCAATTCACCTAATCTGCACACTTTTGGACTGTGGGAGGAAACCGGAGCACCCGGATGAAACCTACACAGACACGGGGAGAATGTGCTAACTCCGCACAGACAGTTACCTGAAGTGGGAATTGAACGCAGGTCACTGGCGCTGTGATATAATAGTGCTAACCACTGTGCCGCCCATCTGCAGCTCCAATCGTGGAGTGATGTATGTGGGGAACAGCTTACAACGGAGACAGTTAGTGGTTAACCATTGCTTAACAACCCCATGTCCTAGCCCCCTACCCCACACACTAGGCCTTGGTCTCACAGCCTGTCGTTACACACTAGCTATGGTTTGCCACTAATAGTCTCCATTAACAGCTAATCACCCTCCCCCAGCCAAATAGTTATCTACTCCTTTATCCAACCGTTCTTCTCACTCTATCCCTACCTATGCTTTACTCCTTACATCCTCCCCTAAACCCTACCTTCTGCATATAAACCAACATTTGTTCTCACAGTAACATCAGCAGTGAGGAAGGGACACCGTATCTGAAACGTTAACTCTGATTTCTCGTCACAGATGCTGCCAGACCTGCTGAGCTTCTCCAGAACCTCCTGGTTGTTGTTTCTGATTTACAGCATCTGCAGTTCTTTTGGTTTTAATTTAGCGGGAGTTTGTAATTCAGGTCCGACAGCCTCTGTCCCAGTCTCTGCTGTCTCTCCCACCCCCACCCAGTGACACTGCACCTGCACAGCTCATGGACTGGTGTCGTCTTGCTGGCCACACCCCTCATTCACTCCCATTGGCTGCAGGACCACACAGACTCTCCTCCCATTGGTCTGGAGCTGCCGTCAATCAAGCCATCCCCCATTGTGAGGTGAGTGGTGGGCTCCTCGCTCTCTCTGCCTTGGGATGAGCTTCATCATTCACAGTGAATAGGGCAGTATCACAGAGCACAGGGGCTGGGGGCTATTCAGCCCATTGGGGCTGTACGCTCTCCCTCTGGAGATGCCGCAAATCCGTCCCAACTCCCCTCGCATTTACCCACAGCTTCCCAATCTTTCCGTAAAAAGTAAAATTGCAAATCTGTTTGAGAACACCTGCTGTATCTGTGTCCACCCGCTGTTCAGACTGTTCCAGATGCTCAGAATGTACTCAGTAAAATATAGGTCACATATTCACATTATTTTCCATTTAACTTAAAGTAGTTACTCATATTGTGACATTGTTAACAATTCCCCTCTCTCTGCAAATTAAAATATCCTAGAAACAAATCTCCCCCTTGTCGAAATCACTGCTTAACCTTCTCAGATCCAAGAATTATCTGTGCTGAGATGTACAGCTCAGAAACAATGGACCAATTCGCCCATGCCAACTAGGAATCCTAAACTAACGGAGTCCCACTTGCCAGATATTGGTCTGAATTCCTCAAAACCCTTCCTAATCACGTACCCAATCGGATGCCTTTTAAATGTTGTAATTGTATCAGTCTCCACTACTTCATCTGGCAGCTCATTCCATTCACACACCACACTCAGCTTGAAAACGTTGCCCCTTTGATCCCTTTTAAATCTTTGCCCTCTCAACTTAAACCCACATGGTCTTGTTTTGGACTCACCTAACCTGGGGAAAAAAAAGACCCCAGCTGTTCACCATATCCACGCCCCTCGTGATTATATAAATCTCTCAAACGTAACCTCTCAGTCTTTGATTCTCAAGGGAAATTAACCCCAGCCTATTTAGCCTCTCCGTGTAGCCCAAATCCTCCAACTGTAGCAAATCTTTGTAAATCTTGTCTGAACCATTTCAAGTTTCACAACATCCTTCTCAGAACAGGAAAATTCGAACTGAAAACGGAACTCCTGAAATGGCTTTATCATAGAACAAGGAACATAGAAAAATACAGCGCAGTACAGGCCCTTTGTCCCTCGATGTTGCGCCGAACCAAGACCACCTAACCTATACGAGCCCACTTTCCTCCATATGCCTATCCAATGCCCGTTTAAATGCCCATAAAAAGGGAGAGTCCACCACTGCTACTGGCAGGGCATTCCATGAACTCCCGACTCGCTGAGTAAAGAATCTACCCCTAACATCAGTCCTATACATACCTCCCCTTAATTTAAAGCTATGCCCCCTCGTAATAGCTGACTCCACAAGCTCCATAACCAAAAATGTTCTCATTGTCAAATGTCCTATCCAGCCACAATATGACGTCCCAGCTTCTGTATTCAATGCATTGACCAATAAATATAAGCATACCAACTACCGACCTGCGACTCTACATTCAAGGAACAATGTACCTCTTTTTTCAGCAACACTCCCCAGGAACTTACCATTAAATGCATTAAGTCCTGTCCTGATTTGCCTTACCAAAATGCAGCAGCTCACATTTGTCTAAATTGAACTCCATCTGCCATTCCTCACTCGAATGGCCCATCTGATCAAGATCCTGTTGTATTCTAAACTAACCTTCTTCACTGTCCACTCCACCTACAATTTTGTATTTTCTGTAAACCTACCTCATATATTCACATCGAAGTCATTTATTTAAGGACCCAATATCCATTCCCGCAGCACACTGCTTTTCAGAGACTTCCAGTCCACAAAGCAACGCTTCATCACCACCCACTGTCTCCTACCTTCAAGCCTGTTTTGTATCCAAATAGATAGTTCTCCCTGCATTCCATGTTATCTAACCTTGCTAACCAGTCTGCTCTGTGGAACCTTGTTCAATGCCCATATAGACAATGTCCACAGTCTGTCTTCATCAATCTTCCTATCACTTCTTCAAAAAAAACTCAATCAGGTTAGACCAACAATTTCCCACGCACAAAGATATGCTGACTCTCTAATCATTCCTTGTCTTTCCAAATACATGTAAATCCTGTCCCTCAGAATCCCTTCCAACAACTTGCCTGCCACTGACTTCAGGCTCACTGTTCTCATGTCCCTTGGCCTTTTGTTACTAGCTATTTTTAAAAAGAAAGAATGGCACCCGTCTTCCAGCACCTCACCTGTCACGAACGATAATACCAATATGTCAGGGAGGGGCCCAGCAATCACTTCCCGAGCTTCCCACAAATTTCTGGAATACACCTGATCAGGTCCCAAGGCTTTATCCACCTTTATGACATCCTGAAACTCCTCCTCTGTAACAGACACTTTTCAAGTTATCACTATTCATTTCTCCAAACTCTCTAGCTTCCACATCCGTCTCCAGTGAAAAAAAGACATGGAATATTAGAGGTGCGAGGTAGGAGCGAAGGACTTCTGGGAAGGTGAGTCTAACTCAGTAGCTGAGAGAGTAGCTCAGACTGAGCTGTCTCAGTCCTCAAGGACATAACTGTTCAAATGGGGTTTGCAGCAGCTGGTGAGGGAAAAAGATACTACACCTTATCGTTATGAATCTACCAGCTGCAAATGCATCTCTCCATGACAGTATCGGTAAGAGCGACCATCCCACAGTCCTTTTGGAGACAAAGCCTCGCCTTAAAGTTGAGAAATCCTCCCTTGTGCTGTGTGCTACTATCACCGTGCTAAATGGGACAGATGTAGGAACTCAATCTGGATCTCTCTGAGGCACTGTGGGATAAAAACAGCAGCAGAACTGTACTCCAGCACAATCTGTAATCTCATGGGTTTGTACATCGCGCACTCACCCATCACAATGGACAGGAAAGGAGGGCATGCCATGAGCAGCACCAGGCATACCTAAAAATGAAGTGCCAACCTGGTGAAGCTACCAAGCAGGACTATCTGCATATCAAACAGCATCAGCATCAAGCACCAGAGCTAAGTGATCCTACATTCAATGGATCAGATCAGAGCTCTGCAGGTCTGCCACACCCAGTTGTGAATGGTAATGGACAATTAAACAACTCGTTGCAGGAAGCAACACAGATATCCCCACCCTTACTGATGGAGGGGTCTCACACATCCATGCAAAAGATAAGATGACAGCATATGCAGCAATCTTCAGCCAGATGCAAAGTGGGATGATCCATCTCAGCCTTTTCCAGTGGTTCCTACCGTCACAGATGTGAGTTTTAAGCCAGTTCTATTTAGTTTGAATAATATTAACAAAATGGTTAAGTCGTGTAAAGGCGTTGGGTCCTGCTAACATTCTGGCAATAATACTGATAGCTTGTGCTCCAGAACTTGCTACGCACGAAGCCATGTACCGCTCCAGCACTGGCATCTACCAACAATGTGGAACGTTGCCCAGGGATGTTCAAATAAAAACACAGGGCAAATCCAATCCAGGCAATTTCCCTCCATCAGTCCAAGTCGATCAGCAGTAAAGTGATGGAAGATGTCATCATCAGGGCTATCAAGCAGCAGTTGCTCAGCAACAGCCAGCTGAGCGACACTCATTTTAGGCTCCACCAGGGCCACTCAGCTCCCGATTGTATTACCGCCCTGATTCACAACCTGACAACCAGCTGAATCCCAGAGGTGAGGTGAGAGTGACAGCCCAGTCCCACTCCAAGACTACTATTTCTAGCTGATTCTACCCTTGTCTCAGCTCATATACTTTCATCCATGTTGTGTTATCTCCAGACTTCATTATCCAAACACACTCCTAGCCAACCTCTCAAATTCAACCTCCCTGTAATCTCAAGAAAAATTGAAAACTGTGCTCACTTCTCCCAAAACATGTTGATCCACCAAAAGGCTCCTATTCATAAGCAACAACAATTTAGAAAACTCACTCTACATATAATTCCTGGCTGTGATCATCCCTAGCTCCCTGCACCACACATCCTTTGAGACCTCGACAACCCATTTTCTTCGAGACTCCCAATGATTTGTTAATTCATTATTTCAATTGTTTCGCTGATTCTACAGTTCCTAAAACACCATGGTCTGGCATTTGCAAACAAAACCTCAAAGGTCAGCTTTCCACTTTTAAGACATCCCTCAAAACCTACTTATTGGCAACCCTTTGGGTTACCTGACCAAATATCTCCATCTCTGGCCTCATATCTAAAGTTCTCAATAATATTTTTGTAAAAGCATGATAATAAAACTACAAACGTTCTTGATTTGGACATTATCTTCAAATCATCACTGTTGCTGTAATGAATAATCTGTAATGTCTCTTACCCAACCACATTGTGGGAGCACCTTCACCACACAAACTGCAGCTGTACAAGAAAGTCAAGCATCACCCTATCCCCAGGCAACAGGGCTTTGGCATTAATCACTGGGATCTGTGGAAGGGGATACACAGTTGATGTTTCAGGGAGTGCAAAATGAATTACAGGGAATGAAAATGGTGCAGAATTTGATAGTCAGAAATGGAAGGAAAATACACTTGCTTATTGGAAAAAAGAATTCTTGACTGTCAAAAATATTCAAGATAAAAGTAATCTGATAATAGAGCAGCACATGGTCAGGGGCTGGGCCGCAGTGAAAAACTCATTTACAAAATGTGTATAAAAGTAATAATACAGTACTAAACAGACCAAAAATACCCCCATGGTTGGAGACTGAGAAAGCTAGACATTGACAAAGTGGTCCTGAGGGAGCCCAGAGGTGAATCAGAGCAGGATTGGCTGCTGTCATCACAATGACTCTGTACCAGAGAAAGGCTGCACATGCGCCTGGCTGCACCGTGCCCCCTACAAAGATGGCGGCTCCGCACGTGTCCAGTGAATCGTTGTCCCGAATAAAGATGGCGGCGCTCACTCAGGCCTGCAGCCGCTGAGGCAATTCCCCATTTACTGCAAACACGGGACTGGGACATTCAAATTTGTGTTTTCCGACATGCACAATTTGTTTGTAAAACCTCTCCGCTCATAGCAACACAGTTTTTGTCCCGTTTCCCTGTTTATTTCTTTCCTTACCGTCTCCTTTCTCTTCATAACTTCCCGAGCTTTCATTACAGAGACTCTGTCGGGCGCGAGGGTGATCACATGGTTTACTTTAGCTCCGCCCTTCATTCACTGTGATTGATTGGAGGACTAACCTCCTGCTAGGTCCTCCAGCTCCGCCCACCGTCCTTTCATTGGTCCGGTGCTGACATCAATCACCCGGGATCACTGTTGGCTGGAGCATGCGCAGTGTGTCCTGCTTGTGCTGAGATGTTGGGTCATGTGATGGGAGGTAACAACAATGACTGCAGATGCTGGAACCCAGATTCTGGATCAGTGGTGCTGGAAGAGCACAGCAGTTCATGCAGCATCCAAAGTGCAGAGAAAAAGCCCTTCATCAGGAATAAAGGCAGTGAGCCTGAAGCGTGGAGAGATAAGCGAGAGGAGGGTGGGGAGAAAGTAGCATAGAGTCCAATGGGTGAGTGGGGGAGAGGATGAAGATGACAGGTCAGGGAGGAGAGGGTGGAGTGGATAGGTGGAAAAGAAGACAGGCAGGTAGGGCAAGGCCGGACAAGTCATGGAGACAGTGCCGAGCTGGAAGTTTGAACTAGGGTGAGGTGGGGGAAGGGGAAATGAGGAAACTGTTGAAGTCCACATTGATGCCCTGGGGTTGAAGTGTTCTGAGGCGGAAGATGAGGCGTTCTTCCTCCAGGCGTCTGGTGGTGAGGGAGCGGCGGTGAAGGAGGCCCAGGACCTCCATGTCCTCGGCAGAGTGGGAGGGGGAGTTGAAATGTTGGGCCGCGGGGCAGTGTGGTGGATTGGTGGGGGTGTCCCGGAGATGTTCCCTGAAGCGCTCTGCTAGGAGGCGCCCCCAGTCTCCCCAGTGTAGAGGAGACCGGATCGGGAGCAACGTACACAATAAATGATATTAGTGGATGCGCAGGTAAAACTTTGATGGATGTAGAAGGCTCCTTTAGGGCCTTGGATAGAGGTGAGGGAGGAGGTGTGGGCACAGGTTTTACAGTTCCTGTTGTGGCAGGGGAAAGTGCCAGGATTGGAGGGTGGGTTGTAGGGGGGCGTGGAACTGACCAGTTAGTCACAGAGGGAACGGTCTTTGCAGAAGGCGGGAAGGGGTGGGGAGGGAATATATATCCCTGGTGGTGCGGTCTTTTTGGAGGTGGCAGAAATGTCGGTAGATGATTTGGTTTATGCGAAGGTTTATAGGGTGGAAGGTGAGCCCCAGGGGCGTTCTGTCCTTGTTACAGTTGGAGGGGTGGGGTGTGGAGGGCGGAGGTGTGGAATGTCGACGAGATGCGTTGGAGGGCATCTTTAACCACGTGGGAAACTAAATTGCGGTCTCTAAAGGAGGAGGCCATTTGGTGTGTTCTATGGTGGAACTCGTCCGCCTGGGAGCAGAATCATCTGAGGCGGAGGAATTGGAAAACGGGAAGGCATTTTTGCAAGAGGTAGGGTGGGTTGAGAGTTGACTGAGGGTAAGAATTCCCTTTGCTTGAGCTCTACAGTAGATTTCCTTTATTCATGGAGGGAATTGCCTTCCTACTCATGACTGTATAGCTGTGATTGATGAATCAATGCTATCTGAATCAGTACATAAACACCCCATTTTAACAACATCAAAAATCTTTAGCACATTGTATTACGCTCTTCTTTGGAGACAAAAAAAAACATGAAATGGAGCCTCGAGGAATCGGAGCAGGAGGAGGGCATTCATCCCTTTCAGCTTGTTCCCCCATTCTATCAGATCATGGCTGGGCCAACCCAGACCTCAACACCTCTTTTATGCTTGATCCGCATAGCCCTCAACTGTTCAATATTTCAAAAATCTATCTGCCCTCTTTTAAAATAATTTGAAGTAGAATCATAGATTCCCTACTCCGAAGAGTAACCCAACCATTCCCCTCCCACATTTAACTTCCACTAAAGTTTGGGTGAGAAAATTCTAGCCATTCACTGAGAGAAAAAATTGTTGACTTTTTCTAAAATGAATGTTCCCCTCTGTAATGTCCCCTGGTTTGAGACTTCACTGGTGCTGGAAGGTCTAGTCAACATCCACCCTGTCAAGCTCCTCAGAATCTTGTTTCCATGAGATCACCCCTGATTATCTATTCTTGATAGGTCAACCCTTTCATGCTCGAAGCAGCAAAGTGAATCTTTTTTGAATGGTCTCCGATGTTGGTTTATCCTTTATCAAATATGGAAGCTAACATTGTATTCAGCACTGCAAGTGAGGAGTCAGCAACAGCCAGTGTGGTTAACCAATCCTCAATCCATGCTAATACGTTACCCCGATACCATGAGCTCCTCAATTGTGCAATTAGCTTTTATGTAGCACCTTATCATTTGCATTTTTAAATTCCAAATACAGAACATCATTGGATTGCCCTGCTAGTTATCTCCTCAATGAACTGTCGCAAATTTGTCAAATATAGTTTCTCTTTCACAAAACGCAGTCTACCATGTTTAATGATAAGCTTTTCTGATTGTCCTGCTATTTCTTACTTTAATATTCGACTCTGTAGATTCTTTCAGTAGATTTGCTAAGTATGATTCCCCTCTCTTAAATCCATGCGGACTCTGTCCAATCCCGTCACTGTTCAGTAAGAAACTTTAGTTTACTCCAATATAGTTAGTAAATGTATCTGTAGTTATTTTTAAAAATTGATTATTTATAAATGCTGGACCCATGCAATATCAATGAATTCGTGACTCTGAATTTGGGTTATTGTGTTTTTTACTGTTAATTCCTTTTCGTACTGTGTTATGCAGACAGTACCAAGTGATCACTCTTAATTGTGAGTAACTTTGATAATATATTTTAAAAATGACATCCCAAAATGCTGCCTCATTATTGGGCAAGGAGGATTTATTCAATAGTTTGCAGATAAAATTGAACAGCATTTTGCTGCATTTTGGCCAGACTGCAGGTTACACCAAAGTATGAGTGCCTCACCTTTAGAGTGTTCCCAGATATCGTGCAGCTGCAGTATTTTGGTTTGCACTCAGCTATATGTTGTTCTCACTTGTTTCTTGTGAAAGATTACAAAATTAATTTGGATGAATGAAGTTATGTTTTCTTTCACCAATGTTTGGAGAAAAAAAAGTCAGTATTTCAAGTGCTGATAAAGTCAAATAAACTGATAATCAGTAGAGAGGGTTTAAGATTGATAGATTTTTGTTGCCTCGAGGAATTAAGGGCTACGGGGAGAACGCTGGTAAGTGGAGTTGAAATGCCCATCAGCCATGATTGAATGGCGGAGTGGACTCGATGGGCCGAATGGCCTTACTTCCACTCCTATGTCTTATGGTCTTATGGTCTAAGATGGATATGGAAGAAATGCTGGCAAATGGGACTAGATTAATTTAGGATATCTGGTCAGCATGGGCAAGTTGGACTGAAGGGTCTGATTTATGTATTGTACAACTGTGACTTCATTCTCTCAATTATTCAAGAAGTTGAATACTTCCAGGAGGAAAAGGAGAATTTATGCAGAGAATGCACTTGAAATGATGATTGAGGTATATCAAACTCACATTGTTTCATCATCTTTTCCTCTGGGTTCTTCAATGAACAAACTTGCTTTGTTCTCTGAATAACTATGTATCATGTGATTTGTTTTGCACAAAATATTTCGTTAGGATCGAGTGAACTATTAAGAAGTGTTCAAGTTTAAAGTTTTGGGCAGCTTGATTGTGAATCTCATCGTGGCCTGAACACCACTTTCCTGCCAGCCCTCCTTAACTCTTCAACCCATTACTGATTAAACGTCTGTGTGTCTCTTATTTAAATTTACTTCATGTCCCAGAATCCACAGTGTTCTGAGATAGGGAATTCACCAGGTTCACCATCCTCTGAGAAAAGTAATTCCTCCAACTTTCCCTTCATTGTAAACTTAGGACGACTCATTGTAGATTGAATCATCTTCTCTGCCTCTACTTGGTCAATCCCTTGACCATTTTATAGACCCTCAATGATACCACCTCTCATTCTTAGGCTGCAATGAATATGAATGTAAATACTGGTTGTCATTCAACTTGTGGCATTTTGATAACTGTGGCAGAGGATGTTTGTTCAAAACTGAGCTCGACAGTTAGTGCTTTTCAAATAAGAAATAGTTGACGAGATTAAGTACATTAATATGTTGGCGTTTTGTTGTTAGGAAGACTTACTGTTGGGAAGATTTGGTTAAGGGAATATTGCAGTCAAAGCTGTGGGAGATTAACCTCCACCCATGTGTGAGATAGTACACTGTGGTCAAAAGAATAAAGAGACCACTTCCTCTTTGGAAATATGTCCTTAAATAAGGCAGAGGGATCTGCAGATAGCAATGAGTCACTGGCAGCAAATGGCACCAGTTTGTGAGGTTAAATAGAAAAGTAGATCATGGGTTTATTTCTGGGACGACAGAATGGAAATGTGTTCGATATGTGTAGAACCACGGACAGATCACCGTTGGAGCACTGCAAACAGTTCCGATCTTCATATTGTAATAAGAATGTAGAGGCAGTAGGGAAGATAAAGAATAGTTACTGGAATTATATTCAAACTGATTTTGAATTCATCAAGTAAGATTGGACAGTCTTGTCTCATTGAAAACAAGTGACATGGTCCAGTTACGTTTGATCGGGTAGACGTGGAAAAGATGTTTCTGTTTGTGAATGACAGAATCCACTGGATCTGTGGATATAATTGTAATCACTATTAAATCTAACGGGGAATTTGCAGAGGGCGACAAAGTCTTTACCAAAAAGGGGTTTGAATGTAGAACTTACTTCATCAGGAATAATTTAAACAAATAACAGATGAACTCAAGGAGGAGCTTGGAATACCAGAAATCAAAGAAAACTATGTTGGTGGGTTTAGGTTGAGAAGGAAGCCTGTGTAAATCACAGATACTGAGAACCTGTTTTTGTGTCCTGAAACGATGCATCTGTGTTGTTCTGTGACATTTCTATAGGAGCAGCAGCGGCAGCAGTAAACAAGACAGCTCACCCTTACCATTCTTGGAGAAAAGCAGAACCTCTGGCCACACAAAAGGGAAATAGCTCTACTGAGGAGGTGGTTCAAACAGTGGCCAACAACTCGATCCACAGAGACAGTGTGCCTTCATTACCTGGTGAGAAAGGTGAATTCTTTAACCAGAAATGATGTTTTGTCCTTCCAATGATCTCATGACTTAAGCAGGGAACTGTGTCTCTTCAGTTAGATGATTTGAATCAATCAAATCTTTTGCTACGTTAGCACTCTTTCCCTTCCCAAAGGATATGTGGGTCAAATAGGCGCATGTCTTGCACTGATTTAATTCAAGATTCCTTTATTCAGTCATGAGCTTAACCTATTCAATCCAAGCTCCTTGTGTTTCCCCTGGATCTGTGGTTGTGCACAAGGAAACTTAAACAATGTATGATCCAATATCAAAGTTGTGTTGAATCAATAATTGTAACCCCACTCTGCTCCTTGAGCAGATAGTTAATCCAAGGATTCTAGCTCAGCCCTTAATTTCAAGTTCAAGTTCTAAACCTTTCAGTTAGCAATGGAAAATAACAAAGAACAATGTCAATCATTTATTGTCTCTACAGCCTCTGCTTCTGTTGCCACTGAATACTCCCATAAGTTTGACGAGCCAATGACTAAAGATGAGATTGAAGAGAAATCCTTCCATTCCCTTCTGCCACCAGAGAGCCAACACCACTTTCATATGGGGAAGAAACTCAGCCAGCAGGATGGTTCAGATGGGGACATAGTGCGGAACCAGTCGGCTTCTCTTATGGATTAGGGTGAGTGGTGTTACCAATTAGTGGGATCTCAGTGCTTGGAATAGTTGCTCCTCTCCATGTTCGAGGTATCTTGCCATGAGATTCAGATGGAGAGGATGAGGACCATATGGTGTAACGAGTGTGAGCCAACAGTTGGGCAGGGCCTGTGTTTCTGAGAAAAAAAGCGAGTACCACTCAGTCACAATGTGCCCAGAGTTTATAAATCATGAAGGAGAATAAATACTTGACATTGTTAATCTTTGTGATCGAGTTCCCATATAGTGAAGACAACGATTAATATTTATTGGGATTCCTTGCTCCACCAATGAGATAAACACAAGGCAAATTTGACTGTGAAGAATGTCCCTGAATTTACACCTTTCTACTGTTCATTGAAGGTATTAAGATGCAAAAGATATTTTTGCAGAGGAATTTGATTTGAACAAGAGACATTTGTGCAGATAGTAAGAGGTATTCTAATTGGAAGGATATGTTTAGTGATATCCTGCACGGATCGATATTGGAGCCCTAATTATTTGCTATTCATAATAAAAGGAAGCCAAATTCAACATTTGGGGCCACTCTGCAGATGACAGCGATTCCAAGTGTCAGTAAATGGAAGCACAGCATTAGGAAGCAATCTTGATAGATTCAGTAAATGAAAAAAAAACGACAGATGAGTTTCTGTCGACAAGTGAGAGGTTGGATCAAAATCGGATATTTTTTGATTGTGAAAATAGAGAGAGAGTTGACTCCAAAGAAACTACGTGGGATTGATCCAGCTGTATAGTTCATGAAAATGTCTCAAACAGGTTCAGGAAAGTGACCAAGGGGCCGGTGGAATGTTGACATTGATCTCGACAGAAGACGAGATACCAAAGGATTAGAAGTCATGCTTCAGCAAATCCGAACCTAGTTAGACCAAGCTGTCAGGGCTGGGCACCATGGTTGAAGGAGAGTATCCCTCTGAGGGGAAGTGCAGTGTAGATTTACTGAAGTGATACTTGGATTCCAAGGCTTAACTTAAGAAGAAAGATTAAACAGATAAAGTGTTAGAGTCAGAACATTGAGGTGTGATAACGGGGAACACTTTTATACACAGAAATGATAGTTTGATAAAGTTCCACAAACAGCGATTGATTGGAAATTATTTGCAAATTTTAGATCTGAGATTGGTAGATTTGGAATGAAAATGCTGAAGGATTATGGGACGAAGACAGGGATTTGTCATGATGATGAAGATGACCATGATTTGGGTGAATGGTGGAATAGGCTCATGAAGCTAAATAGCCTCCTCGTGTTCTGATGTTGATGCAACCGTGGCTCCCTTATTCTCTGCAAGTGCAACTCCTGTTGTGTTTTTGGTTATTTATCAGAACCTGGCAGCAAATTAATGACTGGAGTCCTGACCAGGAAATTCTCAGGATGAGGGACTTCGCCGGTTTTAATGTGTTTCACAGACGAAGAAATGACATCGCCAGCACTCTCCATCCGTCTCTCCACTACTCTCTCCCCCCTCTCTCCTCCCCTCCCGCCCCGTCCCCCACCCTCTATCGCCCCCGGCACACCCCTCTTAACTCCCCGCCACTCTCCGCGCCCCCTTCGACCCCCCCACTCGCTCCCTTCGCCCCCACTCGCTCACCTCGTCCCCTTCGCCCCCTCACTACCCTCTCACCCCCCGCCCCCTCAAACCCGATCGCCCTCCCTCTCGCCACCCTCGCAACCCCTCTACCTCCCCAACCCCCCTCGCCCCCCCTCGCCCCCCCTGCCCCCAACTCGCCCTCCAATTGCTCCCCTCGCCCCCCTCGAAACCCCGCTCCCCCTTGACCCCCCTCGCCCTCCACTGGCCCCCCTCGTACCCACTCACCCTCCAATCGCGTCCCTCGTCACCACTCGCCCCCCTCTCGCCCCCATTCCCCTCACCATCGCTCGATCCCACTCGCCCCCTCTCGCCCCCCTGGCCCCAACCCCCTATTCCCCTCGCACCCACCCCCCGCGCCGCCCTTTCGCACCCTGATTCGTCCCCTTCGCACCCATTCTCCCCCTCCCTCTACCCCCTCCCTCTACCCCCTCCCTCTACCCCCTCCCTCTACCCCCTCCCTCTATCCCCTCCTTCTATCCCCTCCCTCTACCCCCTCTCTCTACCCCCTCCCTCTACACCCTCTACCTGACCTCCCTCTACCCCTCCCTCTACCCCCCTCCCTCTACCCCCCTCCCTCTACCCCCCTCCCTCTATTCCCCTCCCTCTATTCCCCCTCCCTCTATTCCCCTCCCTCTATTCCCCCTCCCTCTATTCCCCCTCCCTCTATTCCCCCTCCCTGTATTCCCCCTCCTTCTATTCCCCCTCCCTCTATTCCCCCTCCCTCTATTCCCCCTCCCTCTACTCCCCTCCGTCTACCCCCCTCCCTCTACACCCGCTACCTGCCCTCCCTCTCCCCCCTCTATCCCCCCTCTATCCACCCTCCCCATCTCTCTCTCTTTCTTTCTTGCCACTCCCTTGCTCTCACTCTGCCACTCTCTCTCTTTCTCGCTCCCTCACTCCCTCGTTCACACTCCCACGTTTCCATGCTCCCACTCTGCCAATCTCATTCTTTCCTTTCTCTCTGTCGCTGTCTCTCGTATCTGCCCCCTCTCTCTCTCAGCCCTCTTTCACTCCCTCACACCACTCTGTCTCTTATCCCTCTGTCTCTCACTCGCCCCCTCTTTCTCTCACCCTCTCGCTCTCCCCATCTCTCTCTCTCTCTCTCACTCGCTCCTCTCTCTCTTGCTCCTCTCTCTCGTTCTCCTTTTCCCGTCTCTCACACCCCCTTTCTCTCCTCTCTCTCCCCCATCACTGTCGCCCTCTCTTGCCTCTCTCTCTTTTGCGCGCGGCCCTCTCTCTCTTACACCCACTTTCGCCCCCCTCTCTTTTATATATATATCTCTCTTTGTTCCCCATGTCACCATCGCTCACGTCTCTCGCTCTCTCTCTCTATCCTTCTCTATCACCTCTCCCTCTCACTCCTCTGACTCTTTCTCGCTCTCTCTGTTGCTCCTCTCTAACCCCTCCCTTGCTTTTTCTCAATCACTCTCTCCCTCACGCTCTCTCCCACACCCTCTCTCCATCTCTCTTTCCCTCGCGCTCTCACTCTCTCTCCCGTATTTGCCCATCTTTACTGCAACTCTCTCCTTCTTTCTCTCGTTCCCACTTGCTCGTTCTCTCTCTCTCACTCATTCTCGATCACTCTCTCCCTCTCTCGATCACGCCCCACCCTCTCTCTCTCTCTCTCTCTCCGTCTCGCTCCTCTCTCTCCCCCCACTCTATCCCTCTCTCTCCCGCCCCTCTCTCTCTTGCCCCTCTCTTTCTTTGGCATCTCTCTCTCTCTCTCTCTCTCACCGCATCGCTCCCTCATTCGCTCTAACCTCATCGCTCTCGCATCCTCTCTTCCTCTCTCACCCCTCTGTCTCTGCCTCTCTGGGCCTTCCCTCTGTCTCTCGCCTCCACTATTACTCTTTCGCCTCTCTCTCATTACTCTACCTCTCGCTCGTCCCGTGTCTCCATCTCGCTATCCCTTCACTCTTGCTTCCTCTCTCTCTCGCGCGGCCTCTCTCTCACATTCTCACTCTCCCCCACTTTCTCTGCAGCCCTCTCTCTCTCTCTCTCTCTCTCTCTATCCTGACTCCTCCTCACTCTCTCTGCCAATCCTCTCTCTCTCTCGACCATCTCTCTCTCTCTCTCTCTCTCTCTCTCTCACTCTCTCTCTCTCTCTTGCCCTCTCTCTCCATCTTTTTTGGCACCTCTCTCTCTCTAAGCCTCATTCTCTCACTGTCTCTCTCACACGCTCGCTCTCTCTCTTGCTCTCCCCCTTTGTCCATCTTTCTGTGTCTCTTGCTCTCGGTCTGGCTCTCTCTCACACTCGCCCTCCTCGCCCTCGCCCTCCTCGCCCTCGCCCTCCTCGCCCTCGCCCTCCTCGCCATCGCCCACCTCGCCATCGCCCTCCTCTCACTCGCCCTCCTCTCTCTCACCCCCACTCCTCCCTCACTCTCTCGCCCCCTCCCTCTCACTCTCTCGTCCCCTCCCTTTCGCTCTGTCGCTCCCACCCTCTCTGTCTCTCTCGCCCCACCCTCTCTCTCACACCCCCTTTCTCACTCCGCTCCATCTCAGTCTCGCCCAATCCCTCTCTATCTCTCGCCCGCTCCCTCTGTCTCTTGACCCCCCTCTCTCTCTCTCTCGCCCCCCACACTCTTGCCCCACTGCCACTCTCTCTCGCCACCCTTCCACTCTCTCTTGCACCGCTCCCTCTCTCTCTCACCCCCTCCCTCTCTCTTGCCCTCCTCCCTCTCTCTCGCCCACTCCCTCGATCTCTCTAAACACCTCCTTCTCTCTCGCTCCCCCTCTCTTTCTCTCGACTCGCTTCTCTCTCTCACTCTTCCCCACCCTCTCGAATTCACCTGCCCCCTCCCTCTCTCTCTCGCCCCCTCCCTCTCTCTCTCGCCCCCTCCCTCTCTCTCCCGCCCCCTCCCTCTCTCTCCCGCCCCCTACCCCTCTCTCCCGCCCCCTCCCTCTCTCTCCCGCCCCCTCCCTCTCTCTCCCGCCCCCTCGCTTTCCCTCCCGCCCACTCCCTCTCTCTCCCGCCCCTCCCTCTCTCTCCCGCCCCCTCACTCTCGCCCCGTCCCTCTCTCTCTCTCGCCCCGTCCCTCTCTCTCTGACCCCCTCCCTCTCTCTCTCGCCCTGCCTTCCTCTCATTCTTACCCCCTCTTCTCTCTCTCTCTCTCTCCCCCACACCCTCTCTCTCTTCGCCCCTCACTCTCTCGTCGCACCCTCTCTCTCGCCCGCCCCCTCTCTCTCTCTCAGCCCCTCCCTCTCTCTCTCGCCCCCCTATCTCACGTGCTATCTCTCTCTCTCTCACGCCCCCTCCCTCTCTCTCTCTCGTCCCCACTCACTTGCCCCCTCCCTCTCTCTCTTGCCCCCTCCCTCTCTCTCTCAGCCCCTCCCTCTCTCACTCTTGCCCCCATCGCCCTCTCTCTCTCTCGCCCCTTCCCTCTTCTCTTCTCTTGAACCCTACCACTCTTCCTCGCCCCCCCTCTCTCACCCCCTCCCTCTCTCTCTCTTCCCCTTCCCTCTCTCCCTCGCCCTCTCCCTCTCTCTCTCTCGACCCCCACCCCTCTCTCTCTCCCTCTCCCTCGTCCCCCTCCCTCGTGCTCTCATCCCCCTCCCTCTCTCTCTCGCCCCCTCTCTCTCGCCCCCCTCTCTCTCGCCCCCCTCTCTCTCGCCCGTCTCTCTCTCGCCCCCTCTCTCTCTCGTCTCTCTCTCGCCTCTCTCTCTCTCTCTCGCCTCCCTCTGTCTCTCCCCCTCTTCGCTCTCCACCTCCCTCGGTGTCTCTCTCTTCCCACCTCCCTCTCTTTCCCTCTGAATCTCTCTCCCTCCTGTCCTTCCTTCCCTCCCTCCATGTCTCTGACATACTCTGCCTCCCTTGTCCTTCCCTCTCCCTCTGACCCAGAGACTGGGGATGTTTGGGGGTGAGGCTGCGTGCGGGGGATGGGAGTGAGATGTGGCAAGTGGGGAAATTGGGGTAGAGATGGAATTGTGGGAGGGAGACTGTGACGGCATGAGAGAGAAAGGGGGGAGAGGGAAGAGTGGAGACAGGTGGAGAAACCGGGTTTGGAGGGTGTGTGTGTGTGTGTGTGAGAGAGAGAGAGAGAGAGAGAGAGAGAGTGGGATGCGGTGAGGTTTGAAAAAGAGAGTGTGTGCTGAAAGAGAGAGAGAGAGAATGAGGAGAAAGAGTAGGGGAGAGGTAATGGGGAGGCCAGATTTGGAGTCGGGGTGAACAGAGGGAGTTAACCCCAGCTCCTGAGCTCAGGGCGCGGTGCCCTCCCCTTCCCTGAGGACCAGGACTTGGGGCTGAGTCTGTCTCTCTCCAGCTCAGCTTCTCCAACACAAAGACACACAACAACATCAGTCACTCTGCTGCTCGGCACGCTTTCATCAGCATTTTTATTGGTTACAAATGGAAGTGATGGATACAGTCAGTGGGATGGTGCCTTTTCTCACTGGCCCCTGAGTTGTGAGAAACATTGAAATGTTTCCCTGTAACCCCCCTGTGGGATAAGGATGGACAAACCAGCGCTCCCCTCAGTCTGTTACCATAGCGACAGGCTGCTCCATCGCTGAAACACTGAACTGAAATGAGAAAATCCCGGATGGATTGATTAATGAGGGAATTTGATGGATGGATGGATTTGGGTGAAGGGATACTTCAGCACATTCTTCAGCTGCTGCCTGAACTTAGTCTGGGTCACGGCATAAATCGCGGTGTTTGTGCAGCAACTGAGGAGCTGCAGCTTGAAGCCCAATTCCTGTACAAAGTAATCGAGATACACAGACCGATACCCAAACCACCACATCCGGTTCCATATAGAATACAGCATGAAGGTTGACCATAACAGGATGAAATTGGCCGAGATCACAAACAGCAAAACGATGGATTTTTTTCGGTTTCTCATTTCTGTGTCAGACTGAGCGTCCCCATTGGTGTGAGCGCGGAGTCTCCTGCGGGCTCTGCTGGTCACTAAAATGTGTCTGACGGTGAGAACATTGAGCAGCAGAATCAGGAGAAATGGGACACACGGGGTTAGAATGTGGTGGAGGAACTCGATTGTGATCCAGACACTGGAGTCACGAACAGCGTCTGTTACATCACAAAACCAGGGCTCGTTCCGCAGCCAATACTCAGCCGTGAGCATAAAATACCAGGAAATGTTCTTTAAACAGCTCAGCACAGTCACTGCTCCCAGAACCACAGCCGCCGTTTTCTCACTGCAATATTTACTTTTCAGCTTCTGGCAACAAATGGCCACAAACCGATCAAAGGTGAAAGTGACGGTGAACCAGACAGAGCAGTCAGTGGCTGCATAAAGCAGGACGGCGTGGATATTACACACGGGGACGGAGTTCACCAGGAAAAAAAACTGTTCCCGATAAGCAATGGGAATGTGTCTCAGGATAAGGTCGAGGATAATGACCAGGAGATCCGCCGCTGCCATGGCCCCCAGGTAACGTCTGACACATGGAGACAATCCACAATCTTTATAAAGCAGGACGTAGATGGTCACTACGTTAACTGTGAGGGAGGAAAACAAACCCATTATCCATCAGCCTGGAGGCAAAGGGACCCGTTTGATCGGGGACCCAGTGAGATTTTCAAATGTGTCCCTGTATTCAGGGATTTATTAAAATAGTTGGAGCTGGAATAACAAATGGGAAAGTCGGAATTACTGACAAAAATATGACATAAACCACAAGAAACCCTCCCTCCCCAAACACACAGAGACATATCCATAAGGACAGATGGTTTCTAGAACATTCCCACACACTCGATCACTCGAGAGCAGACACAGGTCACTCCTTCCCAGTTCCTAATATGGAGGGTGGGAACGTTGCTGTCCTGAAGGATTCTCTCCCAGTTTCCTGAAGACAAACGGAGTCTGGGAATTTCATATATTTTGGTCTAAATTGCGGTCGATCCTGTGCCGTGAAGAAATGTAAATGCAGGGAAAACGTATTCCCCCCTTTAACTGCCTGAGGGGACTTCGGAACTGTGCCTCCTTCTCCCTGGAACGGGATCTCTTCCCTCGGGATCTTATCGTTTGTTCAATTCACTGACGTCCGGCCGTTCACAAACAAACAACGTCAGGGACAGAACGTTCCGGGGAATGTCGGTTATAGAATGTCAGGGACTGAACGTTCTGGGGAATGTCAGTTATAGAATGTCGGGGAGAGAACGTTCCGGGGAATGTCAGTTATAGAATGTCAGGGGCAGAACGTTCCGGGGAATGTCAGTTATAGAATATCAGGGACAGAACGTTCCGGGGAATGGCAGTTATAGAATGTCAGGGACAGAACGTTCCGGGGAGCTCCATGACCTGTCCATCACCTTTCCCCCTATCTACCCAACCACCATGATGTACTGTGCACAGGCTACATCTCTGTCCAGCACGGGGAGCTGCACGAACCACATCATTGTATTATCTATAAACCTCAACCAGACAGTCTGACCAGCACAGTGACCTGTGCAGTGATCACCCGCGAATTAATCTGTAACCCAGGAGCAGTTACCCTCCCAGCATGTAGGGCTGTGTACCCCTCCCCAGTGCATTGATCTGTAACCCAGGAGCAGTTACCCTCCCAGCATGTAGGGCTGTGTACCCCACCACAGTGAATTAATCTGTAACCCAGGAGCAGTTACCCTCCCAGCATGTAGGGCTGTATACCCCACCACAGTGAATTAATCTGTAACCCAGGAGCAGTTACCCTCCCAGCATGTAGGACTTTTTACCCCACCCCAGTGCATTGCTCAGTAACCCAGGAGCAGTTACCCTCCCAGCATGTAGGACTGTGTACCCCACCCCAGTGCATTGCTCAGTAACACTGCCCAGTGAGGGGAAGCTTGCAGCCCATGCTGGAAGTGACAGGATGTGTAGCTCCCACCCATTTACAGCTCCATATCTCCATTGTGCCCTGACAAGGGGGTGCTGTGGGTGTGAACATCACTGCCAGAGAGAGATGGCGGGGGCATCAGTTTAAATATCACCACATGGGAAGGGTTTGGGGTATAGACAGAGAGGAGGAGACTGAGAGACATCATCATGGACGGATGTGTTCCCAGGTTTCAGAATGCTGAAATGTAGACACTTCGATAGCATCCGGTAACATGAGCCAGTCTTCCCAGGAAAGATGGGAAAAAGGGAGATTGGTGTGAGGTGAAATGATGGAGAGTTTTGGATGAGCATTTGTTCTACAGCTTTGTAAATGGGAGCAGTTACAACAGAATCGCTGACTCTCTGGGCTGATTCTAACAATAATTTGCCTCAGTGTCATTTTCTTTGAGTGTGACAGAGAGATTATCTGTACGAGGCCAAGCTAGATTCCTGGTGCTATCTTATCCAACACAACTCATTGACTACCCCCACACCCCTTCCCCACCCACATGGTGTCCCTCTCATTCAATGCCAGCCCGATTCTCCCACCCGTCATGGCTGGAGGGACTCACCATCGCCCGCGTGTCCCTGGATATTCCATGACCCCTGGCACTGGTGCCAAATTTAACAAGCCAATTGGTACACGGCTGACCTTTCTCTGTAAGAAGCTGCCCTGCACAGTTTACCCCGAGCATGGCAGATAAGGGCAGTTACACGACGGTTTGTCGACAGGATCACGGAGGTCCTGGTGGATGAGCTAGAACAGAGGGTGACCATTCCCTTCCCAGAGGGCCCCACACCACCAGACCCACCGAGAATGGTGTGAGCTCCCCACCCAGCTCAGTGCAGTATCTGCGGTCTGAAGAACTGCCCAGTAATACAAGACAAGCATCAATAACCTTCCCCACTCTGTCAGGATAAGGGTCACTGTATTCTCTCTGCTCCCTCACACTCACGGTATATCTGTTATAGCACCGACCCCCGAACATGGCTCATGCTCATATACACGCAGCGCTCTCTGTGCCTGCAGCCCCTTTATAACGGCACAGCCTGTTTTAAACTGTCTTTCTTTATCTTTCATACCAAAGTGCATTACCTCACACAGCTCTGTATTGATCTCCGTCTACCAGCGTGTCACTGTCCTGTTAGAGTTCCACACTGTCCTCCATAGACTTTACAATCCTTGCAGGTTTGGTCCCATTTACAAACATTAAGATTGTCACAGTGTCACAGTCCCCGTGAAACAACTGAAATCCTGCCCCACACACACACACGTGAAATACTGATATATTCCCACAGAGTCGAATAATGACATACTGTCAATGGATCAACAAAATCCTGACATATACGAGACAGAGTAGATGAAATATTGAGAAACCACAGAGCAAGAGAAATCCAGATAGTTTCCACTTATCTATATTCATCAGGGTATAATGGGATGAAGTTGGAAGTGTGTACTGTACCTTTAAAAGAGAGTGAATGCTGCTCTGAACTGAGAGCTTACAAGTACCTGTGATATGAGAGGATGGCAGACCCAGAAACAGTATATTGCTATAGAGCTGGAGTCGGGTAATAAGCAGTTAAGAGATAGAGGGTCTTTCAGTTCACTTTCAGTGTTAAAAAAATACATTGTTGTTTTTATTTAAACTGTGGAATTTGGGAGTTCTCTCACTCATATTTTAACAGTTTACGAGGCGAATTCAACATTTATTTATGTTTAGTTTAAATTACCAGATGAGTCCTAACAATTGCTGTGTCCTAACAATTGCTGTGTGTGTATCTGTGTGTCTCTGTGTGGGGCAGGTCTGGCTGTCTCTGTGGTGCTTAAAGTGATGCAATGCCTCCCTCTGCTGGCCTCCCCACGCCACTGCACAGACATTGGCAGAGGGTGAAAACCAACAGGGATTCATTCAGAGAGGGGGAGGGAGAGGGCAGCTGCTCACAGCACCATCCAAACTGATGTCTTATCCATGTACTGATCTAAATGTCCTTTAAACATTGTAACTGTCCCTGTTTTCACCACTTGCTCTGCAAGTTCATTCCACACCCAAGCCAGCTTCTGTCTAAATAATTACCTCTCCTGAATTTTGTGAATCTTTTTGCCTCGCACCTTAAAATATCCCTCAGTTTTGAATCCCTAACTCTAGGGAAAAGACATCAGCCCTACAGCTTATCTGTACCCCTCGTTATTTTATAAACCTCTGCAGTTACCCCTCCATCTCATACTCTCCAGTGAAAAATGTCCCAGCCTATTCAGCCTCTCCTTATAGCTCAATCCCTCCATTTCCAGCAACATCCAGGTTAAACACTTCTGTACCTTCTCCAGCTTAATAATATCAAGGTCAATAATATCAAAGAGAATAGTCAATGTATTTCATAAGGGTAGTGGAGACCAAAACTAGAGGACATAGTTGGAAGGTAAGAGGAGAAACATTTAAAAGTGACCTAAGGGGCAGCTGTTTCCCCCAGAGGGTGGTGTGCCTATGGAATGAGCGGGCAGGATGTCCAGACTGGACACAGTATTCCAGGAGAGGTCTCACCAATATCCTGTACAACCTCAACATGACGTCCCAATTCCGATAGTCAAAGGTCTGACCATTGAAGACAAGTGTGCAAAACACCTTCTTAATCACATTATCTATATTAGATGCAAATTTTAAAGAATTATACCTGATGGCCGAGGTCTCTGTCCTACAACACTGCCAAAGGCCCTATGTTTAATTGTATAGGTCCTACTCTTGTTGGATTTACCAAATCCAATACCTCGCATTAATCCAAACTAAACTCCATCTGCCACACTTCGGCCAGTGAGTGATATTACCACCTCCTCACCTTCCCCGTTTAATCTTAAAATGTCCCCCCCTCTCCAGGAGGCCTGCACACTCCGGCCTTGATTTTCACAAAGACCATGAGCTTGGTTTGCCTTGTGTGGTTAGAGGGATGAGGGACAGATTGCAGACACAGTCAGTGGGGAGGAGACGCTGGACAGTAATCAGCGGCCTGGCATCACTTCATGGTTTTAGGCAGAGGGTAGACACGTGAGAGTTGGGTTATACTGATCGGTGTTTTGGGACCAGAAATTATGGTCTTTCTCCGTGCCTGGTGTTCAGTAATAAATATCTATTTGAGACCCTTCATTGGGCAGAGTATGCCTGCAGGATTTCTTTCCCTAATATTGCAGACTACAGATAATAGCGATTAAAGATGTTCATAGTTAATTTCGATCTTGCACTTGTTTAACAAAAAAAAGTTCTGTTTAGTTCAGTAATGGTAACCTGATTATAATAAATCCACACCGAGCTGAATGCTGCCCCTTATAATGTGACCCAAAATCTGAGTATAGTAGTGTCGTGGGTAGTGTCCCTGCCTCTGGGTCATGGGTTTGATTCTAATTCCTGAAATTGTTTGGTAGTGTTCCTAGCTCTGGACCAGAAGGTGTGGATTCATGTCCTGCCTGTTGCAGAGGTATGTCACAGCATGTCAGGACAGGCTGATGGACAAACACACAGGAGAATAATGTTCCAGCTTTATGGGTATTGCCGAGTGGTGCTCGTGTCCCTACCTCCGGGCACAAAGGTCTCGGTGTAAATCCCACATAAGTGTCTCCTAATATATCTGAACAAACTGATGAAACTGGTTTAGAATTGTGACTTGATGGAGAAAGAACGGGTGTCGGTGTTGAATGTCAGCATTTAGACCCGGGATTATTGAAAGTACAGCCATTCGTGTTGATTGGAGTCACATTTCGCAGCAGGAAAGGTTTATAAAATCAGAACGGTCATGGATAGGGTTTGTAGTCAAGGTTTTTCCCCAGGTTAGGTGTGTCTAAAACTAGAGGACATTGGTGGAAAGTCAGAGGTGAAAGATTTTGAAGAGGCCCAAGGGGTACCTTTTTACAGTGAGGGTGGTGTGCGTATGGAATGAGCTGCCAGAGGAAGTGGTGGAGGCTGGTACAACTACATCTGGATGCTGACAGACCTGCTGAGCTTTTCCAGGAATTTCTGTATTTGTTAAAACAAAACATTCATTTTAACACTGGTATCTGTGTTAGCTGTCTGGATACAGAATTGGCTGGTCAACAGAAGACAGCGAGTGGTAATGGAAGGACAATATTCTGCCTGGAAGTCTGTGGTGAATGGTGTTCCACAGGGCTCTGTCCTTGGGCCTCTACTGTTTGTAATTTTTTTTAATGACTCGGATGAGGGGATTGAAGGATGGGTCAGCAAGTTTGCAGATGACCTAGAGGTTGGAGGTGTCGTTGCCAGTATAGAGGGCTGTTGCAGGCTGCAGCGGGACATTGACAGGATGCAGAGATGGGCTGAGAGATGGCAGATGGAGTTCAACCTGGATAAATGCGATGTGATGCATTTTGCAAGGTCAAATTTGAAAGCTGAGTACAGGATTAAGGATTGGATTCTTGGCAGTGTGAAGGAACAGAGAGATCTTGGTGTGCAGATACATAGATCCCTTAAAATGGCCACCCACGTGGACAGGGTTGTTAAGAAAGCATATGGTGTTTTGGCTTTCATTAACGGTGGATGGAGTTTAAGAGCCGTGAGATCATGTTGCAACTCTAAAACTTTGGTTAGACCGCACTTTGAATACTGCGTCCAGTTCTGGTCGCCCTATTATAGGAAAGATGTGGTTACTTTGGAGAGGGTTCAGAGGAGGTTTACCAGGATGCTGTCTGGACTGGAGGGCTGGTCTTATGAAGAGAGGTTGACTGATCTGGGACTTTTTTCATTGGAGAAAGGGAGGAGGAGAGGGGACCTAATTGAGGTATTCAAGATTATGAGAGGCATAGATAGAGTTGATAGCCAGAGACTATTTCCCAGGGCAGAAATGGCTAACACGAGGGGTCATAGTTTTAAGCTGGTTGGAGGAAAGTATAGAGGGGATGTCAGAGGCGGGTTCTTTACACAGAGAGTTGTGAGAGCATGGAATCCGTTGCTAGCAGCAGTTGTGGAAGCAAGGTCATTGGGGACATTTAACAGACTGCTGGACATGCATATGGTCACAGAAATTTAAGGGTGCATACATGAGGATCAATAGTCGGCACAACATGGTGGGCTGAAGGGCCTGTTTTGTGCTGTACTGTTCTATGTTCTAAGTTCATTGTATTCTGAATACATTAAACATTTTATTTTTAATGACGCAGGGACATATAAACATATCTTCAAATCGACCGAGACCATTTTCTGCTCAGGGTATGGCTCTGTGTATGACAGCAGCAATGATGCACCGACATGGAACAGGGAATGTGATGGACACATAGTTTGGACAATGTACAAGGAGACCTCAGATGGTCTAGTTTGGGAGAGAATGACATTATTGTGTGATTCAACTCAGAGAGGGAGAAAATGTCATCTGCTCGAGAAGAAACGGCCTATTGCACTCTCTCTCCTTCATTATTCCTCATCACAGTAATGTGTACGAGCTAAAACAAAACTCTACTGTCATTGTTACCATTCTTATTTTTATAGAATCCCTGCAGTGTGGAAACAAGCCCTTCGGCCCAACAAGTCCATACTAACCTTTCAAAGACTAACCTTCCCATGCCCTTACAGTTACCACTGACTCGTGCACCTAAAGTAGAAATCGCTGAACACTATGGACTATTTGACCAATCCACTTGAATTATACAGCTTTGAGCTGTGGGAGGAAATGGGAGCACCCATCAGAAGCTCATGCAGACAAGGGGAAAAGGCGCATATATTGGGACCATAGATAGTAAGTTTACAGATGACATCAGAAAAGTGGTGTTGTAGATTATCTCAGAGTACAAGACCACAAATAGATGGAACAAAGGGTCAAGGAGTGACAGCTGAAATTTAGTTTAGATAAATACGACGTTACGCATTTTGGGAAGGCAAATCAGGGCAGACATTACACAGTTAATTGTAAGGGCCTGGTGAGTGTTGTGAGACAAAGGGACATAGAACTGCAGGTACATTGTTCCTTGAAAGTGGAATCGAATGCAGACAGTGCGGTACAGGACACATTTTACAAATTTGCCTTAATCAGTCAGAGCATTGAGTATAGGAGTTGTGGTGGCATGTTGTATCTGTACAGGATGTTGGTGAGGCCACTTTAAGAACACTGCGTACAACTTGGTTTTCTGCAGAAAAGATTTACACGGATGTCCCAGGACTGGAGGTTTGAGCTTTAGCGAGAGGTTGATAAGTTTGAGGTGTTTCCCCCTGGAGTGTCAGAGGCTGAAGGGTGACATTTTAGAGGTTTATAAAATCATCAGGGGCATGGATATTCTGAACAGCCATGTTCTGCTCCCCAGGGTAGGGGAGTCCAGAACAGGAGAGCATAGATTGGAGGGGAAAGGGCGAATGATTTAGAAGGGACCTGAAGATAAATGTTTCACACAGAGAGTGATGTGTGTACATAAAGTGCTGTCAGAGGAAGTGCTGGAGGCGGTTGCAATCACACATTTAAAAACTATCTGAAAGAGGAGGGATATTGGCCAAATGCTGGCAAATGGGACTGGATCAGATTTGATATCTGATCGGCGTGAACAGATTGGACTAACGGGTCTGTTTCCGTTCTGTATGACTCTCTGATTCTATAAGAGGGATGACGAAAAATTCTGAAAGTACCGTTCAAATCCGAATCCTCTTCACTGGAAGTTTATCGTGCCTCTATGTTCACATTGATTGAAAGTTGCGTTAGTGAAATATTTGACAGAGAACGGAGTCATGGATAATGGGACGCAGACAGGAAAGTGGGCTGAGACCCCAACCTGATCAGCCACAATCTTAGTGCCTGGTGGAGAAGGTTCAACGTATCTAATGACTCACTCCTGTCCCTCAATCCCGTGTTCCTGTGTTCCATTCAGACCATTAAACCTGTTAGGCAGGAGCATTTAGAGGCTACTTACTTCTATAACCTGTTGCACAGAAACAGAGGAGATCATTCGGCCCTTCAAGACTGTCCTACACCCGTTGAGGTGATTTGAGAAATGTAATTGTAAAACCCAGGCTGGCTATGAAAGAGGCCCCTCATCTCTCTTTACAGAGCTTCCCCTCTCTGAAACTTATGCTCAATTACTTGGTCATGTTGTAGACCCAAATTCAGTATGAATACAGCTCCCATACCTCACCCAGCGATGGCTCACAAAATCCTCTGGTCTCCCTGACGGCAACATTCAATAACAGAACATTCATGAAAATAACACCCACTAACTTTCCAATAACAGAATGGGAGAACATCAGACACAGGGGCAGGTGGTTCACTCCCCAAACCTGCCTTCTCCTCCACTAAGATCATGGCTGATCTGCTCTTGGTCACAAATCCTCATTCATACCCAATTCTTCATCGCCCACAACTCTCTGAAAGGACACAAGGGGTCAGGTAAAAATGACTGACCCTGATATCAAGGCTTCTGTTGACTTCTGTTGACATCAAGGAGCTTAACAAATGTGAACTTAATGGGAATCAGAGAAAACTCTCCAGTATTTGGAGGCAAACATGGCACAAAGGAAGATATTCATCATCTCAGTTCTGGGTCAGCTCTGTGGGAGATCCTCAGGGTAGCTTCCTCTTCACAAACATCTTCAGCTGCTTCATCAATGTCTCCCCACCCTCGCCCTCCCCACCATAAGATCAGAAGTGGGGATGGTCACTGAGGATTCCACAATGTTCAGAATAATTTGACGCCCCTGTCAGCTCCTGAACTGGTCTGTGTCCATGTGCAGCAAGACATGGACTCCATTGAGGCTTGTTCTTTTAAAGAGTCCATAACATTCATATAAAGGACTGTCTGACACTGCACATTGCCACAGTAAAATAAGAGTTCATTCCGCACCTCACACTGGTTTCACAGGAATATGAGGAAGTCGTTCAGCCCATTGACACTATTGGAGAAGAACAGGGACAGCCCATTCAGGTACTCCAACATATTACTCAGGAAGAGAAGGATTCTAGTGTGATGAGCCACACCAGAGCCCCTCGCCAATATTGGAAGGCGGTATCCTCGACTCTAATGTTTTCTTATTTTAAAGAAAATGTAAAGTGTCTGTTCCAGATGCAATGTGACTGGTCAAACAACTCGGTATGAAGCAAAACACCATTTACTTAAACACGATAGATTAAATAAAACCAAAGAAAGAGGAATTTAGAATAATGTAATTATATTGGACAAGTTAACAGAATAATAGATCTGGGAACTAATACTAATGAACTGTTCCAATACTGGAAAATCACATGAACACAGCCCTTGGCAAAAAGCAATATTCAGACACTGAATGACACAAATATTTCTCCAGTTCAGGATTTAGAAACAGCACCAGGAGAAAATCCATAGAGAGTAGCTGCCAGGTGACATTCACTAAAGCTTTCAACTCGGTAGGGACCCCAATAATTTCTGATGTAACTGAGACACCAAAACCCAGAAATCCTAATCTGTGAGAGCTGACCATACCCATTTCATCTGCATTAAAATAAACCTAAGGCCTCACAAGTTGTTCACTCAAGTGGTCCTAACTAGCCAGCTTCATAACGGTCATTCAATCTCTCTCGTAAAAGAAACCAGAACAAAATAACCTCTTAAAGCTACAGCATCATCACACTAGTCAGCACATCGAGCTGTCATACAGGAACCAGGGGTAACCCAATTAGGCCCTTGGCTCTGTCCAATCGGACAAGGAAGAAGCCAGTTAGTCCCTTGAGTCACTTACACAGGAACAGTAGGAGGCCATTCCCATCTCAATGCACTTACACAGGGGCAGAATGAGGTAATTGATGCAGATTCCTGATGAATGACTTATGCTCAAAACGTCGATTCTCCTGCTGTGCTTTTCCAGCAAATCGCTGTCTACTCTGATCTTCAGCATCAACAGTCCTCGCTGTCTCCTAACTGATGCTCTAACATGGTGAACAAGTGGAACAAAGGCTGCACAGACAGACTGCTCCACGTTGTTCCTCGTAGCTCCGTCTGTCATGATACACACCTGGGACTTCAATGCGGTTTTCTCGTGGTGAGGAGGGAAACCAAATGTCTTGTGTGAAGTCACAAGAAGGCACCTTCCATCTCCGAGAAGCCAGCCTGGTGTTCTCTGTGTAGGGTGGAAGCTGGTGGGAATGGCTACCTGTTTCAGATGGAAGGTATTGTGGCTGCTGTTGGGGATTGTGAGCAACCTGACGTTCAGTACGGGTTCACACGCCGACTGCACAATAACGTAGGGAGAGTTAATTTAGGCATATAAACTATTAGGGAAGTCACGTTAGACTGATGAATGGACTCTCTAAGTTCAAATAATGCTGATCTTGTTCATGTTGATCTTGTCTAGTGCACGTCCTGTGCAGTGTAACCTGTATGCCTTACTCTGTCCAAGTCTATTTCCACCCTATGATCTGTCTGGCCATGTTTACTATGATCTGCCTCCACTGCTCATAAATAAAGTGTTTCCCTGTACTGAGGTACACCTGACAATAAATCAAATCAATAAATCCTGGGTAAAGTATGGAATTTCTCTCCCTATCAATGTCTGTTTTGGAAATAAGAGACCGCTGCCACTCCTCGTGTTTCAGCTTCAACATTTCTTCGTCTCTCACATTCTACAGGTTAAACACTCAGTTTATTCACTCTATCCTCATGTTCCCATCACCGGTGTCTGCGGTAAGGGAATCATTCCTTACAAAGGAGATCAAATCTGTACAGAATGTCCAAAATGCTCTCGCAGCAAGGTTCTACAACAGCTGAAAGATGGCTTTACTTATGTACTCGAATCATCTTACAATGAAGGACAGCATGCCACTGACTGCACCCATTACTTACACAGGGTTTGATTTGGAGCAGTCAGCATAGACTTGTAAGTGGGAGATCATGCTTCCCAAATTTGTTAGAGTCCTTTGATGAAGTTACCAGGATGTTTGATGAAGTTTGATAAGTTTCCACACAGCAGGCTGCTCAGGAAGGTTACAACACGTAGGATGCGTGGGAACTGTCCAATTGGATACACAGTTGGCTTGATGGTAGGAAGCAGAGGGTTCAGTGGAAGGATGCTTGTCAGACCAGAGGCTTGGTCCATTGCTGTTTGTTATCTATGATTTGTCTGAGAATGTACAAGGTATGATTAATAAGTTTGCAGATGACACTAAAGTAAGTGGGAGCATGATCAGTGAGGAATATTATCAGAAATTGCAGCAGGACCTTAAATGGGCCGAGAAATGGAATTGAATATAGAAGCGTGAGCTGAAAATGTGTTGCTGGTTAAAGCACAGCAGGTCAGGCAGCATCCAAGGAACAGGAAATTCGACGTTTCGGGCAGAAGCCCTTCATCAGGAAGGCTCTGGCCCGAAACGTCGAATTTCCTGTTCCTTGGATGCTGCCTGACCTGCTGTGCTTTAACCAGCAACACATTTTCAGCTCTGATCTCCAGCATCTGCAGACCTCACTTTTTATAGAAGCGTGAGGTCTTGCATTTTGGAAATTCAAATCAAGGTAGGAGTTTCATGGTGAATGGAAGAGCCTTAAGGGGTGCAGGGGGCAGAGAGACCTTGGTGCTCAGATGCACGGTTCCCTGAGAGTGGAGTCACAGGTAGACAGGGCAGTGAAGAAGGCATTTGGCACAATGGCCTTCATCAGGCAGGATATTGAGTATAGAAGATGGGAATTTATGCTGCAGTTACACAGGGCTTTGGTAAGGCTGCACTTGGAGTATTGTGTTCAGTTTTGTCACCTTGTTATAGGGAGGATGTTATTAAATTAGAAAGAGTGCAGAAGAAGTTTACAAAGATGTTGCCAGGACCCAATGATCTGAGTTATAGGTAAAGGTTGGACAAGCTAGGAGACTGAGGGAGTCGTTATAGAGCTGTATAAAATCACGAGGGTCATGGATAGGGTTAATGTTCTCAGTCTTTTTCCAAGGTTAGAGAATCGAGGACGCGAGAGGATCAGTTTAAGGTTAAAGGAGAAGGAATAAAAGGGAACCTTAGAGGCCACTTCTTTACACAGAGGTTGGTATGTGGATGAGCTGCCAGCAGATTAGATTAGACTTACAGTGTGGAAACAGGCCCTTCGGCCCAACAAGTCCACACCGACCCGCCGAAGCGAAACCCACCCATACCCCTACATTACCCCTTACCTAACACTACGGGCAATTTAGCATGGCCAATTCACCTGACCCGCACATCTTTGGACTGTGGGAGGAAACCGGAGCACCCGGAGGAAACCCACGCAGACACGGGGAGAACGTGCAAACTCCACACAGTCAGTCGCCTGAGTCGGGAATTGAACCCGGGTCTTCAGGCGCTGTGAGGCAGCAGTGCTAACCACTGTGCCACCGTGGCTGAGGGGGTACATTAACAACATTTCAAAAGCATTTGGAAAAATACGTGGATAGGAAAGGATTAGAAGGATAGGGGCCAACTGAAGGGAAATGGGGTTAGTGTGGATGGACATTTACAAGGTGGAGTCGAACCCTTCTGTTAATTAAAACCAAACACCCAGAAAAGCCCACCTCACCTCATAATCTGTTAAAATATGAGTGACACAGATCTCCTACATTCCACTATTTAAACAAAGATTAACAAGTTTATTTCTTAACTTTATTAGTGAACACTAAACAACAGCTATTCACAAATACAAGCCCCTCTTTTCTTAGCTCCTTACTATCTGACTCCCACTCTGTAAAATATATGATGTTCCACCAACCCACATATTAAACATTGCAATCTCAAGACCATACAGTCTCTATCTTCCCCGCTGTCTTCATTCTTTCAGCTACTGATCTCCTTGGGTCATTTTTTTATTGCAAATAGGTTTGCATGAACATGTGCCTTTGATAGAGAGTGTTTGAGATGGCCAGTTAGCACTCCTGCTCTACAGCAGTTGCTCTACTGTTGGATGGCAGTGGCTCTCCCTCCAGTGTTCAAAATGCTGGGTTCATATACTCTCCATGATATAATAATTCTCATAATGTGATTGCTTTCCAGGTGTCCAAACAATAATATTCAAATTCCGTTGGCGTCTGGTATCCTGAGCATTATTAAAACTCTTTGGTTACATTTGAATGGCTGTCAAAACAGCAACCAAAACTCAGGAATCCATTTTTCAGCTAATGGTGACATGTGGAACAGTGTGACCTTCAGCTGGCATCTGTGGCTTTAATTTCTATTCAGCAAAACCCGATCTGTTTTAAAGTGTCCATATATGTTTTTGTCTTCATAACATCTCCCCGCTTCAGAAAATAAAATTAACTAGTAGAATGAAAAGAGGGCTACAATTGTTTTCCTCTAATTCTTAATCCCAATTTTATGAAATACAAAAGTATTAATCTCAGTTATATCATTCATATTAATTCTGCACACCAATACGACACTGGAATAAGTCAAAACATATCTACACTTTTTCCTTTAAATCCGCGAAACACATCTGCTATCACATTATAGAAGACACAGCATGTACATTTTGTAAGTTTAAAGTTGGTGAGGTAAGACTCCAATGAAATAGTCTCATATTCTGGTCTTTAAATATTCCAAAAAATGCGAGAGATTTGTCGTTGTCCACAACCATCTCCGACAATTTGTTTGTCATATGCATATTAAAATATTGTCAGGCCAGTGTGGAACTTAATCATTCTTGTTCAATAATGGAGATTTTCTATTTTTTTCTGTTGGATATTGAGTTTTTTCGACAAGTAGCCAATCAGCCATTCAATTCCATCATCTTCTTTCTGTATCAATACATCTCTGACCCCTATATCCCGAGCATCAAACACAATCTTCAAAGGGTTTCAGAATATTTGGTGCAGCTAAAACTGGTGTAGTGATTAATCCTGCCTTAAAATTCTCAAATACCTCCTGGCATTGTTCTGTCCACCACAATTCTGTGTTCTTCTTCAGTAAATCCATCAGTGTTGCCAAGACGCTGCTGAAGTTTTGAACAAACTTCCGATAGAATCCACTCAGTTCCAAAAACCGAAACACCTCTTTCTTCGAGGATGATCGTGGAAATTCCTCAAAGCCCTTTTTTTTGTGCTCCATGGGGTCAACCTTCCATGTCGAATATAATGTCCCAAGAAGATCACCTCCGCCTTCGCGAATTCCATTTTCTTTCAGTTTATTACCAAGTTTGCTTCTTGTAATCGCTCAACATGCTCTGCCAACTGTAACATGTGAGCTTTCAATCACTTGCTGAAGATCAATACATCATACAGATAAGTTGCACAATTTGTTCATATGGCCACCCCTCTATTCTTGAGTGTTAAATGTGGCTGGTGCATTATTCATCAAGATGAAATACTCGACAAAGTTTTTTTGTCATCTCCGGTATCTTTACCAGGAAGTTTAACTGACTTCACACTTTTTATTAGTTTGAAAGGGGCCTGGCTTTGAATGGTTTTCTTACCACTGGTGGCGAAACGAATACGTCATCCCCACGGGAAATCGTCAAAGTTTCAGAGTTTTTATCTGCCACCTGCATCACTCTACACTGTACCCTCTTCAGGTGCTGTTTAACTAACTCACCTACTCGGTCTAATCTCTCCCTCACCTCTGATACATAATGCAAGTATGAGATCTCCGACTTTGGTCCTGTCAATTTATATTTAATTAGTTTCTAAGGACCTCTCACTTCATGTACGAATATTAAATCAAAGGAAGTAAAGTGAGTAGATTTATTTGGGGCATCTCTAATTGCAAACAATTTAATGGGGCACCTTTATCCCAACCATTCGGGTAATCCTGACAGTACGCTGTTAACATGGTCCTCAGTGCCTGATGCTAACTTTCCAAGGCTACCTGGGATTCAGGATGGGACGCACTTGATTTGAAGTGCTGTATGCCTAAGATATCCATGACTTCCTAAAACAGCCGAGCAGTAAAATGAGACCCTTGGTCTGATTGAATCTCTCTGGGCAGTCCACAGCGAGTAAAGAAAGCTACCAATCCCTCCACCTTCATTTTTGCCTTAACACTCCAATAATGGAATTGCCTCTGGAAATCTGGTAGACGCATCCATTATGGTCAGCAAATATTGGTTTCCACTTTTACTTTAGAAAGGGGAGCTACACAATTAATCATAACCCACATGAAGGGTTTCTCGAATGCAAGAATTGGCAACAAAGGTGCTGGTTTTATTACTGCCTGGGACTTACCTACCATTTGGTATGTATGTCACGTACAACAAAAATGAACCGCGTCCTTGTGCATTCCAGGCCATTAGAAATGCTTCTGTACCTTAGCCTGAGTCTTCTGTACACCTAGGTGACCGCCTGCAGAGAGTTTATGTGCGACCCGTAACACTGTACATTACTGCTAACACAATCTGGTGCACTTCGGCCCATTTCCCTTCTGCAGTCACCTATCAGGGTCTCCATTTTAATTTTATGATTCTATGTTTAAGTTAATAACGTTCAACAATATATTCTGATTCCTCTTCTGTGTGTGTGCATGTATATGTGTGTGTGAATGTGTGTGTATATATCTGTTGTAAGTCCATTAGACTTTCTGGACTAAACACCTCTGCCTGATCCTCTGCCTGTTCAGGTTTTTCCTGCACCGTTACATTAAACAGGGTGTCAGTTCACTGAGCATCAACTCATTTGTCTTTTTAGTTCATTTCTTCTTCCTGCTGTAACTTATGACAGTGGGATCTTGTTACTACACAGTCTGGAAAATATCCTGGGTAATTTTCTTTTAACTCACCAATTCCCTCATCTTCCTTTGGCTTCTCCACCACAAGGGGTGCCTCTCCCAACTTGCTTCCTGCTAAATCATTCCCAAGAACAAGCTCTATTCCTAGAACTGACACTCTGTTACTCACTGTCACTGTTACTTCCCCAATCTTGATTTGGCATTCCATCCTGATGTTACACAAGGGAATGCTTAATTTCGGTCCCCATTCCACAAGTTATCACGTTCTTGATTATAATGCCAGAAAGAGTGAAAAAAACTTTCAACTCTTACTATTAGAGGGTGAGAGAAAGTGAGGGCAGCAGATGCTGGAGTTGAGAGTTGAAAAGTGTGTGGCTGGAAAAGCCCATCATGTCGGCAGCATCCGAGGGGCAGGAGCGTTGACGTTTCAGGCATAAATTCTTCATTAGGAAAGTGGGACGTAAGGGAGGGGGAAGGAGATTGAGAAGTAAATGGGTGGGTGGGGGTGGAGCTGGGTGAAAGGGAGCTTGGGAGGCAATTAGTAGATGCAGGTGGGTGTGATGGTGATATGTCGGAGAGGGGAGTGATAGGACACCTATCGGTGGTAGGACAGCTGGAACCCTCAAACTGTACAGCATCAACGTTGACTTCACCAAATTCCAAATCTCCCCTCCACCCACCCACCCAGATCCAACCGTTCAACCTAGAACCGCCCTCTTGGACTGCTCTAACTGGCCATCTTCCTATCCACCTATCGACTCCACCCTCCCCTCCGACATATCACTATCACTCCTACCTACATCTTCTTATTGCCTTCCTAGTGACCCTCCCACCAGCCCAGCTACTACTCTCGTATTTATCTTCCAGCCCCCTTGTTCCCCCCCCCCCACCCCACCACATTCCGGACGATGGGTTTCTGCCTGATATGCGATTGTCCTGCTGTTCGGACGCTGCCTGATCTGTTGTGCTTTTCCGGAGCCTCACTTCTCAACTATTAGAGACTGAGCAGAGCCCGTATCTCACAAAATTATAATTTATTATCCTTCTCCCCCTGTTCTTTCTAAGTAAGCTTTACCTACAGAGGCGAATTCTTTCGAGAGATCATGCACTGCCTCCATACCCAGCCCTTGCCTAGGCTGTGCAATCTCCTGCAGCTCCTTGGCTGCACTTGGGGTTTCCTTTACCAGTTTCACTAATGTCACTGGCTTAGCCTCTTCTACCGCATCTTTCCCCAAAGTGTCTTCCTTTAACGCCCAGCACACTGTGTCCCAGCTTACTGCAGTGAAAACAACTTTTTCCACGTGTCCTTCTTAAACCATCAGTACTGTAATTCTATGTGTTCCACTGCCTTATAGTGAGAGCACCTGAGGCCTTTCACCACCTTTCAACCCCCTTGGGCTTCTTTCTTCACCTGTGGTAAACTAGTATGAGCTTTGTAATGTGTGATCTTCCCTTATCCCAATTTCTATCCCCCACAGGATGAAATTCCTGCCAGAAGCTAAATTTCATCACGTGCCACAATGCATATTTTCCTGCCATTTCTGCCGTGTTTTTCAATTTTTGAACTTTCTATTCATTCACATGAATTCTTACTATCTCTGGAAGTGAGTCGTTTAACTTCTCCAGCTGATTAATCTTCCTTCAAGCCTTACAGGTCTTATCCATTTTTAAGGCCATTACCCACCTATCAAAATGACTGTGGTTAATTCTTGCAAACTCAATATAAGTCTGACCTGGTTCCGTCTTTATTTTTCCGAATTTCTGTCTATATGCTTCTAGTACCAATTCATAACGAATTAAAATAGCCAATTTCACATCTTGATAATGTCTGGATCCCTCGTCTGCCAGCGCTGCACATACCTCACTAGCTGTGCCCACCAGATTAGTCTGAACTAGCATTACCCACAAGTTCACTGGACATGTCATCTGCCGAGTCATTTTTTCAAATGAAATTAAAAAAGGTTTTAACATTTTTCTCACCGAAATATG